>NC_023754.2:9111076-9415948 GCF_000499845.2 Phaseolus vulgaris | reverse complement strand
TACTCCAAAAGCACATTTATCGGAATTGAGACGTATTTGATAGCGGCGTAGTGCTTGAAATACTTCCTACAAATCCTGAATGTGTTGTTCGAACGAGTTAGACATGACGACGATATCGTCCACATAGACTTCGACACTTCTTCCGATCATGCCGTGGAAAACGTTATCCATCAACCGTTGGTAGGTAGCTCCAACATTTTTTAGGTCGAATGGCATGACTACATAATAAAAGTTGTCTCAGTCAGTCTTGAAAGTTGTCTTTTCCTTGTCGCTCGGATGCATCTGGATTTAATTGTATCTTGAATAGGCATATAGAAAACTTAAGATATTATAGCCAACAACCCCATCAACTAGTCAATCGATGGTCAGTAAGGGATATGAGTCTTTGGGGCACGTTTTGTTGAGATCGGTGTAGTCTATGCACATTCGCCACTTACCATTGGATTTTTGGACCATTACGATGTTGGCTAGCCACATTGTATAGTGCGCTTTTCTGATGAAATTTGCTTTCAACAACTTTTCGGCCTCTTCCCGGATGACCTGGCGCCTTTCTTCCCCCAGTTATCGTTTTTTCTGAGTCACTGGTGTTGCCTCCTTGTAAATAGAGAGACGGTGTCTAATGATATCGGGGCTTACCCTTGGGATGTTGGTGGTTGCCCATGCGAAGAGATCGGCGTTATCCACTACAGTTCTGCTAACTATTTTGCGGTTGTCCGGGTTCAAGGACGAACCGATGTATGTTTTATGCTTGCACTATGTAAAGTCGCCTGGTAGGCTCTACTTTTAGACTTGCAACATAACATTCATGTGTGACTTTTTTATCTACGTGGACCGTGACGATATCTCTGTCCGTGGATGGGAACTTCATTGCCAAATGGGGGGTACACACTATTGCTTTGAGGAATCAAATAGATGTCATCAATAGAAGAAATGGACAAGAGTCGAAGCATTTAAAGTTCTTCTTATTAGTCTTTGCAAAAGATGAGGCCCAAGCCCAAAGCCCAAGCCCAAGAAGGTCAAGCCCAAGAAAGCCCACTCCAATCAAAGAATCACTAGGAGCATGGCTAGATCTTTGGGAAGAGATTGCCAAATGAAATCTCTCTTTGTAATATCTCTTGCATTAAATTGTAAATAAGATAGGATAGCCTTAGGGAAGTGCCTAAAAAGGAAAATAAAAGAAACTATGCATGTAAAGGCACTTTTAGTCACTAGTTACTTAGAAATGGCTAGGAAGGTCACCTTTTGGCCTAGTTAGGCACCTTTTTGTTCATAGAAGGAACTAGAAGGAGTCTTTCCTTCCTTCCTTACCTAGAGGGCTGGTCATCTCCCACCTTATAAAAGGAGAGCCTTGCCTCATTGTAAAACAAGTTGAATTTGAAAGTAATGAAATGCTAGTGAATTTTAGAGAAAGTTGTGAGCATTGACTTTTCACTACAAGAAATTGCTTATTTAGCTGCAAAAAAAAAAGTGAAGGTCTTAGGTCGACACTAAATAGTGTCAAATAAGCCTTCGTTATTCACAAAATTCAAATAAAATGTGAGAAAGCATGGGTTATACCCACGCAAACTTTAAAAAAAAAAAAAAATTGTGTGGGTGGAACAGACACTATTAAAAGTATAAAAATAATAAAAATTTAAAAGTTTGAAGGTTTAACCCACGCTAAATATTTTAAATTAAATTTAAACAAAGTATTAAATTCTGAAGGTGAAGCCCACGCAAACAATTAATTTGTATTTATTTGAAAATTCTTAATTGTTAAGGTTTTGAATATTTTGAGAAAATTTTAAACCCCTTTTTCAGAAAGTGTTGTTATTCTTAATTGTTAAGGTTCATTTGGGAAGCACATGCCAAAGAATAGCCTTCAGCTTCAGCTATTGTTAAGGTTCATTCGGGAAAGTGTTGTTATTCATTGTTAAGGTTCATTTGGGAAGCAGCGTGCCAGAGAATAGCCTTCAGCTTTAGCTATTGTTAAGGTTCCTTCGGGAAGCAGCGTGCCAGGGAGAATCGTTCATAAGCAGTGTGCCAACGGAGTCTTCGCGGTTTTACCCTAGGTTTTCATTTCGATTCCTTTCTTTCTGTGTTATGTGTAATTTTATTTTTTATTTCTACTATCATGTTTGCCCTAACATTGTGTTTTTGATTTTCAGTGATTCCCTCAATTTTGCCCTAACATTGTGTTTTGATTTTCAATGATTCTCTGTGATTTTGTATTTTGTATTCTCAATGATACTGGATTCACTGGTTTTTATTAGTATGTATTTTGTATTCTCAATGATACTGGATTCACTGGTTTTTATTAGTTTTGTATGTTTGACACTGTTTGAATTCAATGCATCCAGATGAATATGATAGTGGTAACAGTAGTGTATATAATTTTCTTTTTGTATCTCTGGGAACTTCCCATTTCTTTGAAGCTTTTTTTTTAGCAAGAATGACAGGAAGACGAAGAAGTGAGGAATGAGATGAAACGTGGTACTATGTTTTGTCCAAAACTTAATCATGGTATTAGGTAACATATTACACAGAGTCTTTAATTTTTTTAATTCATACAGAGGAGATGAAAAAAAAGGCAGAGGTAGAGAAGCCGAGGTAGCTGAGGTAGCTCGTTCCAGTTAATTTTTTAAGGTAGCTGCATTAGAGTAAAGAAGCAGAATGAATTTTAGAAGCCTTTAATCTAGAGAGAACAATATCCTCACACAGTGTAAAAAAAACTGCTCATTGACCATGCCATCTAGATATGTATCGAACCCATTGATTCCTGCATTGTTCACCTGCACCTGCACATGAATTTGATTGTTTAGTGATTGTTCATCTAAGGAAAAGATACAGGTTATTGCTATGGTGACTGAGTCTAATAAAACTCAGAATCAGGTTGGTGTCTCAAGCTGTTTTCACCATATCAGACTGTTTTCACTAATACAAACTGAGTGAATCTGTCAGGATCTTCAGGGTAAGCAACCTGAAAATATGTTTGGAAATAGTGATTGGGCTAGTGATTTGAGATGGAATGTGGGGAGTGGTGTATCTATCTCGTATTTAGTTTTTCTAACAACTTCTTTTTCATCATTATTTTTTATGCTTTGGTTAGCTGCCACACCTTTGAGATCTCTTAGTGTTCGATTAGATTCTAAGATATGGAATTGGGATATGCCAAAGACTCTGCCAAATCCACCAATTATTGGCGATAAATCTTATTTAACTGAAACAAGGTGTCGAGAAGTTGCATCTATGCAGGTGGAGGAAACCCACACCAGTTGTAGCAAAGACCTTGGAGTACCCAGATGTATCATATCCAAGTTTTCATCCTGCTCTACCTAAATCTGTAATGGAACCTAAACTCCATGTGAATGTTGCAAGGGCGAATCATTCTACTATGTTGGCTTCCACATCAGAGTCAGAAGTTGTAACAACTGTGATTAATGAGATTTCCAATTCTCAATTGGAAGACACCAAAAGTATAACAATGGAAACAAATAACCCGATTGAGAAAACTATGGAACAATTAAATAGAAACAAACACGCAATTATCCTGCATTTTTTGCTTATTAACCATCAAACACGCAATATATTCATGGAAACACGCAATATATTCATGGAAAGTGAAAACCAAAATCAAGCATAAATGCAAATGTGTGTTGAACAATATACTGCATATACCATACATAATTGTCTTCTTTTCAGGCGTGGAGGGAAGACTTCGAAGAAGAAGCACTTTCTGTACCAATCTCTTAAGATTAGAGAGGGAAGAATCTGCAGGTGAAGGTTTTAATTTTGTTCTTTGCAAGCTTTTGATCTACAATATAAAGAAGCACAACATCACCAAATCCAAACAAATCAACTAATTAAAAAAACACACACCAATATTATATTTAAATAAAAATAAAAAAAACTTTACTTGGCTGCACTCTACTTTCTGCCTCTTGTTGTGAGCTAGAGAACCTTAAGCTAACTTCATGAATGTTATTGAGTTTGGTTGTGCATGTGATTGTATATATAGCAGAAGAAAAACACTGAAGCACATATTATATTGGACTCAGACCTGCATCTTTCTGAGATCACTCTGAGTCATCGATTTTCTGTATCAGGATAATGCTTTATGGAAGAGTCACATATGTAAAGGGACACGTGCAGCTTTCTACGTCTATCCACGTTGCTCGCTTCATTTTTTAATCCCAACACCTCTTCCGGTGAGATCATTCATGAATCATCTACAACAAAACATTATTCCTGCAATTTTATTTATTTTCAAATTGATTCGATTACCCTCGTTCCATGCATTTTCAGTGGTATGTGAGTGCTTTTAATTTTCTCAGCTAAATCTTGTTCAAGGTCTTTCCATGGTGGTCAAACCACTACCCAATAACTCCTAAAATATTGATATCCCAATCAATAATTTGATTTAGATTACAAATTTAATGCTGATTCATTTTTTAAAAAATTTAAAAAAATGTTTTAAGTCCTTTAAGATGAGTATTAAAATATATATATATATATATATATATATATATATATATATATATATAAAAGTAGATCTATAAGAAAGTTACTAATCTAAGAGATATTTCCGTGATCGGTCACTTACGGAAATAGCAAAGAATAAAGTGTAACAAATGTGCTTTATCAATATTTATGATTTTTTATTTATTTATTTTCCCATCATACCATGCCTTATACCAATTTTTATCGGTTTTTGCACAGATTGGATGTAATTTGGTTTAGGTATCTTAAAAGTGAAAGAATTCACGGTTTTTTTCATTTTTCTAGTGATCAATTCATTCTTGATCCAATATGTGTTTCATATTTTGGTAAAAATATCCTTAGTATCAAGTTCATTACAAACTGAATTGTGATATGGTATGATAGTTTTGTTTGATCATTCTTATATATCACTACTCATAGAGCGGTGTTATAATAATTTATTTACTACTATATACATATATTCTATGCAAAAAAATGGATCGAAGTTGGATGTATGAACGACTTGATCCTTCAAGGAGACTTCGCAAACAATTCATTACTAGAGTGAGTAAATTTGTATCAAAGACAATTGATCAAACTTTTTATACTTTAAAAGGAGGGATAAGGTGTCCTTGCATAAAGTGTGTCTGTGAGAAAATTCTTCCACCATCACATGTGAGGGCTCATTTGCTACGATATGGTTTTAAACCTAACTACACAGTTTGGGTTCAACATGGAGAAGAGATGTCAAGTGAGGATTTGTCTCCATCAAACAGGGGGAGATTGTTGAAGATGGTTGCTGCCCCTTCAAGATTGTGTTTGATGAAGACTTATATGTAGTGTTTGATGAAGACTTTTATGTACTTTTCATGTATTTTTGTTTTGCTTTAAGTATGTCTTAGTTAGTGCTTAGAGGTTGTCTAAGAGTGGGCTTTTTGCTGAGTAACTCACCTCATAACCACTGACCATGTGTTAAGAACAAGCATAAGTTTTCTTAAACTGTTTTTCACATGTTTTACACAAAAACACGTTTACTGCATAAAAATAAATCTGTTCTTTTCTAAATAAACAGATTCATTTTTTCACTGATGCCTTGGGTAAAGTCTTGTAAAAATTAGATTTTGTGCATCAGGTATTTTGACTAAGTCTTCTTCTTTTCAAAACGACTGAGTTTTAAATAGTTAAACTTTCTCTGTTTTCGTTTTGAAAAATAAATCTGTTCATCTGTAAATGAATAGATTCTTTTTGCCTCTGGTGCCATGTCAAGCTTAAACGGTTTACAGTTTTATCTCAGCACCAGAATGGTTGACTAAGTCTCCTCACTTAACAGATTCTCTAACTGCTTTTGAAAATAAATCAGTTCATTTTATTTTCAATCTGTTCATTTTATAACAGCTTTAACTGTTTTTCAAAATTCTGTTATAAGCTGGCTTTCTATAAAATGCAAACTTGTTTTCTGAGTTTAACAACGATTCAAACAGTTTATACATTTGCAAAAAACAAGTTTTGACAGCAGAGAGTCAAGTGTTTTCAAAGGATTAGCATTTGTTCTTCAAAGATTTCAAAAATCACAAAGTGCTTGTTCTTGGTTTGGTTCCAAAAGCTTTGTGTGAGGTGCAGCTACTGTTCTAGCAATCTTGCCTACTGGTTTAAGGCAGATCTGTGTATCCTCAATCAGGTGTAGTCGTTTCACATCTCTTTCTTGTAATAGTTTGGTTGAACACTCTTCTTGATAGGTGTTCTTGAAGAGTGGGTGTGTGTGTATGCTGAAATAGGTTTTTTCAGCAAGAGTACCTAAGTTCTTGTAGGTTTCAAGAACAGTGGGAATTGTACTTGGTTGTACTGTGTGTTAGTAATTTCCACCTGTTGTTGGTGAAGACTGGATGTAGCTCAGGTTGAGTGAACCAGTATAATTGCTTGTGTTCATTCTCTCTCTCTCTCTGCAATTTCGTTTCTGCATAATTGATAAAACAGCAAAGAAATAAATCTGTTCAATTGAAAATAAATCTGTTCTTTCTGGGCACTGAGCAAATTGTTCTTGATTTCTGAAAAAGGTGTTTGAATCTGATAAGAACATATATAATCTGCTAAAAACCATTGCAACAGATTGACAGTGATAAGTTGTTCAAGAAACTGTCAAAGCTATTAATTGAACCTTAAACAATTGCTCAAAGTTGAAGCTTGCTGTTCTGTGATTCATTGTTCTTAATTTCTGGAAATTGCTTGACATCAAGAAGAACACTCATAGTCTGTTAAAAGCCACTGGAACAGCTTGTTTGCAAAGGTCACTCAATTAATTAGCATGTTATCAATTGAACCTTAAATCACTTGCTTGAAATTGAAACTTGTTGTTTTGATATTTCATTGTTTTTCTAATCTGATAGTTGTGTGTGTGCTGCTGGAAATTCTCACAGCATAATCTTGTGATTAACCTTGCTGAATTAAAAGCTTTTCAAACAAAAACAGTGCTGAAATAAATCTGTTCATTTTCACATAAATCGATTTATTTTCTGTAAAACTGGGTTAAACATTGTTTTTGCGAGAAAGTTTTAAAAGGTCAATTCAACCCCCCACCCCCTCTTGAACTTTGGCACTATTAAACCCAACAAGGACAATGTTGGTTATGCATCCAGTAGCCATGGAAGAACAGAACATGTTGATAACATTGGTTCAATGGCCAATATGGTGTATGATGCATACATGCAAGAAGTAGACATAACAAGTCATTATGATCACATGGACACCGATGATGAATATGTAGAAGAGTCACCTAATGCAGAAGCCCAAAGGTTTTATGATATGTTAGAAGCTGCAAATGAACCCATTTATGATGGTGCCACCGAGTCAAAATTATCAGTAACCATAAGACTACTAGCAGCTAGAACGAATTGGCATACACCTGAAAAATGTTTAGACCATTTCATAAAATTGTTAGTTGATGTAGCTCCCAAAGATAATTGCATACCAAAGAACTACTACGAAGCTAAAAAAATTGTGTCAAGTCTTGGATTGAAAGCCCAAAAAATTGATTGTTGTGAAGCTGGATGCATGTTATATTACAAGGATGACAACCATTTAACTAAATGCAAATTTTGTCATCTTTCTCGGATGAACACAATTGGGAACTTGGATTATTGTTTGGATTTCCATACGGTTCAGATTGGTTTAATTGTATTCAGAATTCTGCATATGATTGGTACACTTTGTAGACTAAATCTGGTTAGGATTGCAACCCAATAGTGATACATTATCGTTCTTTCTTTTAATTAAAAAAGAATAAATGTTTCAAACAGATAATGGCACTCAGATAATATAGCATGTGAGCTTACTCATGTGCCTGTTTTTCATCATTAAGATCAGGTTGAACTCATTGTAACATGAAGGGGTGGCAGCACAGCTTACGCAGTTCCATAACAACATTGATAAAAGAAATCTGCATTATCAAATTTCATACTGTATAGTTGAATTATCAAAAATAGATATTTGGCAGCGTCATTGCTGATTGGAGGAAGAAAGAAATAATAGAGCTTAGCTAGGCTATTACAGTTACATTACAGCTACAACTATTCTGATTGTGACTGTACAAAAAGGTACAAGTTAGATGGCGATCCAACACTTTGGGATCAGTGCATATTACATGTTGACCTTTCCTGTATTGAATCAATTCTAGACTCTGCAGTGTCGTTAATATATCTTCAACTTTTATTTGCAGCATACTGTAATCCCACTTCAACAATTGGTCAGCTTTGGTCTGAACCTTGTCAGCCAATCATTTGAATTTCAGGTTACTTTTCTTTTCTTCTTCTTTCTTCTCTCTTTTTTGTGGTGAATATGGATTAGATGAAAATATATATGTACTTTGTTTACAGATTATTTTTTCCGAATAATTGTCATTTCCACCTACCCTTTTTAACTCCAACTGAGACATAGCATAGACTTGTTCTCCCATGTTTTGTGTTGTCTGTCTTCTTTTGACTTTGTTTATGTATAACCAAACTAATAATAGTTCTTTTTTGTGATCAAATTAGATCAGATTATTATGCTTTCTTTTTTTATGATGCCATTTTCTTTCCAGGAAAAATTCCTAGAACTAGAGGAAGGGATGGTTCTGTTATTAGACATAACAATGCTAGGCGTGGAGTTCACACATCTATGCATGACCGTCTTGCAATAGAACTAGGGTCCATTCCTTATTTTGGCCCATCACCCAAATCCCGTTTTCCTCAATCCTTCACGCCCTCTTCCTCCACCCCTTCTTCTTCTTTGACCCCTTCTTCTTCAACCCCTTCCTCCTCAACCCCCTCCTCATCCTTTCATTTTGCAGTGCGACAGGACAATGTTCCTCCTTATACCTCTCGTATTATACCAGTCCTGTCGCCCGTGGCTCCAGCAGCCCAATATTTGTCTACTCCGACACTCTTTCCCACTTACAGTCCATTACAGTCCACATCTACTCCCTCATTAGTTCACTTCTCTAGTGCTCCATCCGTTCATGTGACTCCTCAAATTCTAGTGCAACTCACTCTTACATCAGTTCAGCCCACTCAAGCATCAATGCAACCCACTCATACATCAGTTCAGCCTACTCAGGCATCAGTGCAACCCTCCCCTGATACGCCAGTACAACCCATGACACACCATGATATCCCTGATGAAGAACATGATGGTAGTGGGAAGGTCATCATTCGACCAGTGGGTAAAGGGTAAGTTTATTATCACATTGAACTTTATTGTGAATTGTTTGTTATACTTCATATTTAACATTTTGGTTTTCATGCTTTGTAGATGGACACCTAATCATTGTGCTACTAAGGAAATTGGGCATGCAATTAGGTCACAATTTAGGGGTCCTTACTATCACTATGACGAAACACCAGAGGAAGTCCAACTTAAATGGTGGACTGAATTTAAGGTGATCTTAACATAGCATTTTCACTCATTTCCATTTAAGCATTTATTATATTCATTAACTTTTATTTAAATTTGTTGTTCTTTTTACAGACTCGAGTGACTTGGGCCCCTCATGATGAGTGGCAAATTAGAAAAGTGTACGAGTCAAAGGTGAGAAAACGCCTCTCTGATAAGCTTGGTAAAGTTAGGATGAAAGCAACTAGACCTAACTGGATTAGTGAACAAGCATGGATTGGTCTCTTGGACTATTGGGATTCGAAAAATTTCAAAGAACAATCAATCCAAAATAAATTGAATAGGTCATCGACTCGAGGTGGGGCATTACACTCTAATGGTCGTAAATCACACCTCGACATTGCATTGGGCTTAGTAAGTATCTATATTTTGTTGCATAAGCTTAAATTTAGTAGATAATATCTAATATTGGTAACTTTTCCATTTATTTTAGGAACGAAAACTTGGTCGGCCGGTTCAACCCGATGAATTATTCATAGCCACACACACTAAGAAGGATGGACTTTGGGTAGATAGTCGTGCCAAACAGACTTACGTAAGTTATTACTCTACTTTTGTATACATGATTTATATTTCTAACTTATTATTGTCCCACTTACAATTTTCGCAATGAACTAGGAAACCTACCATGAGCGATTAAAAGCCCTCCAATCAGACAACTCTAAAGGATCAACTTCCAACAGCCAACCGATCAATCCAACAACAAAACTTCAATGCTGGAAGGATGTTGTGTGAGGCAAGAGTAGAGGTCGATGTTATGGCACTGCAGACTTGGCTTCCAACATTCGCCATGGAGTGTCTTCCCTAACCCAACCTTCAATACTTGCTCCTTCCAATGATTACTTTTCTCATAATGAACAACTTCATCAACAAGTGATGCAAGCAAATGAAAGAGTCGATCAAGCAACTCAAATAGCTGCTCAAGCAAATCAAAAGTGTGCAATGTTGGAGGATAAAATAAAGTTCATGGAGCAAAAGTTAACCATGATGATGGAGCGACAACAGGGTGACACCTCAACAAGCACAAATCAGGTTCACCCTCACTATGCTCGGAACTTTGATGATCAACCCCTGCCTTGAGTTCATCATTTTGTAAGTTTTCTTAAAACAATATCTATGTATGGTACTATAACTTGCTTTTCCTTGTATTAACTAGATTATGTTTCATTACCTTCATTGATGTCGCATACTGCTCTTGATGAAGTTTGATCATGTACAAAATAATCAGAAAGTTGAAGTTTATTTTCCTTTGGTGGGTGATTAGATAGTAGCAGATACTGATTTGTTGTAAGCAGGGTAGGCTTTAATAGCTCAACTTATGATTATGATTATGATTATGCAGGGGGAGTTAGATATCACGAAGTAGCTCCTAGGATTATGATGGTTTTCTGCTGCAGATTTGGTGCTGGTTTTGCTGGTTTTTATGTTTTGCAAATGCTGGTTTGCTGCTGCAGTTTTGGTACTGCTTTTTGCTGGTTTTATGCTGTATAAATGTTAGTTTTCTGCTGCTGTTTTGGTGCTGTTTTGGTGCAGTTTTGGTGCTGGTTTTATGATGTACAAATGCTGGTTTTCTGCTGCAGTTTTGGTACTGTTTTTAGCTGGTTTTATGTTGTATAAATGCTGATTTATGCTGCAGTTTTGGTGCTGGTTTGGTGTTGTTTTGATGTTGTTTTTGCTGCAGTTAAAGTGCTTTTGATGTTCTTTTTGGAGCCTAGGACATCTTTCATCTCTCATTAACCTTGTTTACCCCAAAACACCATTTAGTTATTTGTATATTCGTTGCTTACCTTTCTTATTTTCCTCTTCTGTTCTTCCCTTGCTTTTTTTCTTCCTTTGGCATGCAAATAGAATAAACTAGAATATTTATTTTCTTGATGAAGCAAAATATATAAAGTTGGTAATTTGTTTGTGGAAATTTTGGTTTGTCTAGAGGGTAAAATATTAATAGTGCAGTTAGCTTTGCAAACAAAAGTAACTATTAGGTTTATGCTTTATCATTATGAACTACAGAGTTTCAACATTTACTTTACTTAACTCTCTCAATTTTAGATTTTTAATTAAAAAATTTAAATTAGTTTTAGTATATAAGATATAGAGTTTTACCATCATTATAAATCCTCATACATTATTTTCAACCAAAGTAACGTAACTAAATATTTCTTAAAGAAAAAGTTATAAATAAAAAAATTTTAGTAAGAAAAACATTTCTTCATATTAGATTGCTTCCTAAAATAATTTTATTTATTGAAAAAAATGAAATAGGTAAAAATTAGAATAAATGTAATAAGAAAAAGAGAAATAAAGTAATTTAAAATTGATTTCACATTAGTTAATGTAATTTTAAAATTGATTTATTTTAATAAAAAAATAATTTTCTTTTTTAAATTGATTTATTTAAATAAAAATATATTTTAAATTGAAACTAGTTACGTGCCAAACTTGTAGGCTAAGCCTACACTTTTTCAAATAAATAATATAAAAAATATTTTGAAGGTTAAGCCCACGCTAATTTGTGGCCAACAACCTACACTCCTTGTGTGCCCCTCGTAGCTAAACTCACTTTACTTGGACATTTTGAAAGCTTGGCCCACGCTAATATAATTTTGTGTGGTCTTAGCGTGGGTCAAACTCACAATTTTTATAATTACTTGGACATTTTAAAGGTTTGGCCCACGCTAATATAATTTTGTGTGAGCTAAGCGTGGGTCAAGCTCACAATTTTTTATAAATTTCTAAACTTCTTGTAGGCTAAGCCCACGCTTGACCTACGCAAAAAAACACCTGCCATGTGTCGCCCACACCCGCCAATATCTTTACGTCGAGTATATTAGCTTCAAAATTCTTATCCACGCTATGCCGACGATAATGATCATTTTGCATAGGTTTTTCATACTTAGCGTTTGTTTTTGGCCCACGATAATAAACCTTTTTTTTTGTAGTGCTTCTTCTCTCTTTAGTCTCATCTTGTGAGCTCTTGGGACTCTCAAGTGGCGGCATCACCACTCATCTTGGAGCAAACCACTCTCCAAGTGGCGTGAAGATCCTCCCTTGGTCTACAACCACATAAGTCACTCTTTCCATCTTCCTTTTCTTCCATTTTTGTGTTTCTTGCTTGTGTTTCCTAATCCATTCAGTGCAATCTGTTCTTTGCTATTTTCCCTTTCATTTTCTGCACTTTATTTCTCCTTTAATCAGTGCAGTTTGGTTGTTCCCTTGTTGTTCTTGGTTCGTCCCTTTTTGGTATCCAATTACATGTGATAATCTTGTTGTTTTCAAATTCCTTTCCATGGGTTTTGTTGTTTAGCTCATTTCATTCGGTAGATCCTTTGTATGCTGCGTTAACTTGCTGTTCTCGGCACTGTTCTTGTGATTCTTGAACTGTTCTTGAGTAGTTCTTGGGGTTTACTTGCTTTTTAAGAGTTACCCATTCATTCTATATCCATATCATGTTATTGGAATCATATCATGTGGTATCATGAGCCTTAGGTGTGTTCTTGTGTATGTTTGAGTTGTTTTGGCACTTTTAATTCAAGAACTTTACATTCTTGTCTTTACCTTTCTGTTTTAGGTTTATTTTTTAGTATTTCTTGCTGTTTTCTTGTTTTTATTACATTGTGTTTGTGTCATTTTGATTTTTGAATCCTTATTAGTTTTGTCAAAGTCATGTTTTCTCCAAAAATGTTATCAATTCTATGTAGTCCTTTTGTTGATAATTTTAGTTGCTTGATTTTGTTTTTCTTAATTGAGTACAGTTTTTGTGTTTCTGTTTTTGATCCTTTGGTGCATTTTCTTTTTAGTTTTGAGTTCATGCTTGTGTATTAGATCTATACAAGTTCTTAAACATCAAATCTATTGTGTCTTTTGAAGTTTCTCAATTCTGTTTTTCATGCCAGTATAGGTTCCTCTGATTTTCATAAAAACGTGCTGACTGTTTGGTTTATCAAAATTTATGTGCTTACTGGAAAATTCTGAAATTCTGGATTTAAGTAGTTTGAAGTGTTACAAAAGAATGAAAAAAAGAATTACATCAAAATTCCAAGTACAAAAACAATTATAAATGAAATACGTACAGTGTGTAAAATTCTGACGCTGGAAAACGGTGATTAGGCAGTAATTTTCGGAAATTTATCACAATTAATTGGCTTACTGTTTTTGAGTGATTCCAGTGCCAATTTTTAGATAACATCTTGAATTTCCAGTGGTTAAAATTTCACATTCCAGTTCGTTTTCTACAGTTACAGTTAAATATTTTAAGTCACGCACAGTTTTAACAAAAAAAATTCCAGTAGCATTGTTTTTGTTTTCTTCATCTATTCTAGTGCTTTTCTTTAGGTTTCTTTTGTGTGTCATCCTTTAATTGAGTACCTTATTTTTCTTGCTTGTCTTTTCTTCACTATTCTTTGAAGTTTGTCATATATCTTGTATTCCTTTTGATATAGCCTTTCTTGTTTACACCTTTTCTTGCTTGTCTTTTATTGTTCTTTAAGTTTTGTGGTGGATGCTCTTGGATAAAGTGGGTGAGTGCTTTGACATATTTCACTTGAGAATCACCAAACCACAAGATTATCTTGGAAGAGAATTCAATTCTTTTTGGAGTGAATTGAGTGCAAATTTTGTCACAAAACCGCAAGCATCTTTGCCATTTGTCACTTGTTTACTAACTTTGTTTTCTCTTAATTGTTTGTTCATTTGTGTACTGTTTTGTTATTAAAATGGAGCATTATTCAAGTAGTGGTTCAGCCGAGTCTAATTCTACACCAAAAGCATACATTAAAGGTGAATTGAAGGATGCCAAAAAGACCATTGCACAAAAAGATGAAGCCATAAGACAATTAGAAGCAAGGTTGCAAAGGCTTGAAGAAAATCATGCAACATCCAACAATTCTGCACATGGAAGGCGCCATTCACATAGAAGTCCTTCAAGAGGTGCTTCTAATAATCTCGGCCATGAAGAAGAATCGGATGGAGGATGGTACCACCAAACCCACCAACACCACTGTCATCATCATAGAGAAAGAAGGCACCATGAAGAAAAGCTTTACTTACCCTATGTAAAATTACCTCCCTTTAGTGGGGAAGGAGATCCTAATGTGTACTTGGGGTGGGAAGCGAAATGTGAGCAAATTTTTTATGTGTATAAGGTCAAAGAAGACCAAAGGGTATATCTAGCCACTATAGAATTTCTAGACTATGCTTTACAATGGTGGCATAAGACACTCATGGACATTGGACTTAGAAGGAGGCCTCACGTGGACTCCTGGGTTGCTTTAAAAGAATGTATGCACGATAGGTTCGTTCCACCACACTTTAGGAAAGACCTAATGTTGAAGCTCCAACGACTTCAACAAGGCACGCTAAGTGTGGATAGTTATTTCAAGGAATTAGAGACGCTTATGCTTAAAATAAATTTAGATGCAAGTGAGGAAGCAAAGATTGCTAGATTTATAAGTGGTCTTCGAAGGGACATACAAGATGTTGTAGAACTTCAAGAGTATTCATCTTTACAAACCTTAGTTCACCTTGCCATCAAGGTTGAAAATCAAATTGCAAGGAAAATGGCTTTCAAAAATTCTACTCATGATGGTTACTACAACAACTCTTGGAAAAATAAAAACAAATCTTTTTCAAAGTTCCCTTCTAAAGATTCATCTTCTAAAGCTAAAGATTCTAAGCCTTCCACTTCTAATCATAAATCACCAACCAAATCCTCAAGTAAAAAATGTTTTAAATGTTTAGGATATGGTCACATAGCGGCTAATTGTCCTTCTAAAAGAAATATGATGATAAATGTTAATGGGGAAGTGGTGAGTGAACATGAATCCGCAAACTCTAGATCATCCACACCTCCTACGTCTCCAAGTGAGTATGAAAGCGAAAGTCCACATGAAGGTGACTTGTTAGTAGTGAGACGTATGCTTGGTCAACTTTCAAAACCTTTTGATGAAACACAAAGAGAAAATATTTTTCATACAAGGTGTCTCATTAATGACAAGTTATGTTCTTTAATAGTGGATGGGGGTAGTTGTGCTAATGTGGCTAGCACAAGAGTGGTAGACAAACTAGGATTGCCTACTATCTCTCATGCAAAGCCCTATAAATTGCAATGGTTAAGTGAGGTTGGGGAAATAGTAGTAAATAAACAAGTCCTCATTAGATTTTCTATTGGTAAATATAAGGATGAGGTCTTGTGTGATATTGTACCTATGGAAGCTACACATATTTTACTAGGTAGGCCATGGCAATTTGATAGAAAAGTTTTTCATGATGGCTTTACCAACAAACTTTCTTTTGACTTCCATGGGCACAAGGTCATTTTAAAATCTCTCTCTCCAAAAGAAGTCATGAGGACCAACTTAAAATGAAGCAAAAAAGAGAGAATGAAAAAGATAAAAAGAGTTCGAAAAAGAGTCTTCTAATGACTAGCCAAGAGGTCAACAAGGTAATAGTATCCCAAAAGCCTATATTTTTAGTTATGCCTAGAACCCTTGAGTGTGTAACGGATAAGGTTCATTCTACTTGCTTGGATGATTTGGTAAAGGAATTTCATGATCCTCCTAAAGGCTTACCACCTCTAAGAGGGATTGAACACCAAATAGACTTCATGCCCGGGGTTTCTTCACCAAATCGCCCTGCATATAGGACCAATCCCAAAGAGGACCAAATAAAAATAAAGACTAAAAGAGAAAATGAAAAAGCAAATGAAGTACATGATAAACCGAGTCATAATACCTTCTCAACTAAATCAATTTTGTTGACTCGTGCTACGCCTACAAGGTATCCTTCTTCTTTGTCTTTTTCATTACCCAAGGTTCCTACTTATACACCATATTGGATAAAGAATGTTAAGGATGATTTTTTCTTACCGCCTATTTTTCCAAATAAAATCATTCCTAAACAATCTTTTCCTACATGGTCTTTGTATAGGACATCTTTTTCTGAACTCCCATCGTTTCCAAATGCTATGTCAAGTTTGCCTATATCGTCTTGTATTCTCTTATCTAATTGCAAACTGACTTTGTTTTATGCAGGAGTACTAAATTCGTGGACGAATTCTCTCCAACTTGGGGAGTATGATGCGAATCAAATAGATGTCATCAATAGAAGAAATGGACAAGAGCAGAAGCATTTAAAGTTCTTCTTATTAGTCTTTGAAAAAGATGAGGCCCAAGCCCAAAGCCCAAGCCCAAGAAAGCCCATTCCAATCAAAGAATCACTAGGAGCATGGCTAGATCTTTGGGAAGAGATTGCCAAATGCAATCTCTCTTTGTAATATCTCTTGTATTAAATTGTAAATAAGATAGGATAGCCTTAGGGAAGTGCCTAAAAAGGAAAATAAAAAGAAACTATGCATGTAAAGGCACTTTTAGTCACTAGTTACTTAGAAATGGCAAGGAAGGTCACCTTTTGGCCTAGTTAGGCACCTTTTCATTCATAGAAGGAACTAGAAGAAGTCTTTCCTTCCTTCCTTACCTAGAGGGCTGGTCATCTCCCACCTTATAAAAGGAGAGTCTTGCCTCATTGTAAAACAAGTTGAATTTGAAAGTAATGAAATGCTAGTGAATTTTAGAGAAAGTTGTGAGCATTGACTCTTCTTCTCTCTTTAGTCTCATCTTGTGAGCTCTTGGGACTCTCAAGTGGCGGCACCACCACTCATCTTGGAGCAAACCACTCTCCAAGTGGCGTGAAGATCCTCCCTTGGTCTACAACCACATAAGTCACTCTTTCCATCTTCCTTTTCTTCCATTTTTGTGTTTCTTGCTTGTGTTTCCTATTCCATTCGGTGCAATCTGTTCTTTGCTATTTTTCCTTTCATTTTCTGCACTTTATTTCTCCTTTAATCAGTGCAGTTTGGTTGTTCCCTTGTTGTCCTTGGTTCGTCCCTTTTTGGTATCCAATTACATGTGATAATCTTGTTGTTTTCAAATTCCTTTCCATGGGTTTTGTTGTTTAGCTCATTTCATTCGGTAGATCCTTTGTATGCTGCGTTAACTTGCTGTTCTTGGCACTGTTCTTGTGATTCTTGAACTGTTCTTGAGTAGTTCTTGGGGTTTACTTGCTGTTTTAGAGTTACTCATTCATTCTATATCCATATGATGTTATTGGAATCATATCAGGGTTCAAGGACAAACCGATGTATGTTTTATGCTCACCATCGTTAAGCGGCAAAGGTTCAAGATCTTTGCCCGCATCCATTTGTGCATCGTCGAGTCGAGGATCCAGGTCTACGAGTGCGACCATATACTTCCTTGCTTCGCTCTGTGAACGGTTCTCGGCCAGGCATTCTCTTCTTTCCTGAGATCGGCCGCATGGCGACACTATGTAAAGTCGCCTGGTAGGCTCTACTTTTAGACTTGCAACATAACATTCGTGTGTGACTTTTTTATCTACGTGGACCGTGACGATATCTCCGTCCGTGGATGGGAACTTCATTGCCAAATGGGGGGTACACACTATTGCTTTGAGGAAGTTTATGGATGATCGGTCTAGTAGTATGTTGTATACGGTATTGCCATTTACCAATAAATACCTTATCTTTATGATTTTCGCCATACCTCTTTCCTTCCCAAACGTGGTGTATAAGTCGATACATCCCCTGATGTCTACTCTGCCTAAGAATCCGACGATCTGTTGTTCATATGGTTGAATCTCCGATTCGAGAATCCTCATTTTCTGAAAGGTTCTTCAGTAGAGAATGTCCACCGAGCTACCTTGGTGATGCAAACAAAGCTAACAAGGAGATGATCAAGGATGCACACTATGAGAAGTTATCTCAACAGTCAAGTTAAGACCTCACTAAGGATTTTGCAGACCTCATCAGAGGAAGAAATGGACACAAACCAGAGCATCTAATGTTCTTCCTGCTGGTCTTCTTAAAGAATAAAACAAGTTGTAAATAAATTGGGCTCACTTTAGGGGTCCAAATAGCAAAGATAGGCTAAAATAAGGCGCCTTTAACATAATAGGGGGTGTAGGTATCATTTTAGCTTGTTCCTATCCCTTTAGGAAGGCAATTTGACATAGTTTCTAGAAGGACAAGCTTAGGATGCGGGTTTGACTTAGTCAAACCGTAAGGCTGCCCATTTTTTTCCTTTTTCCATCTTACCCCTCTTGCTTGTTTTCCAAGGCTCCTTCACCTATAAATAGGAGGCCTACCCATTGTATTTTCAATGTTGAAATTGAATAGAAAAGTTACTATGCACAAATATTGTGAGAGTTTGAGTGAGTATTGTCTCCTTTTCCTTTTTGGTCTTATCTTAAAGAGAATGAAACTCTCAAGTGGTGGCTTAGCACTTATCTTGGTGGTTTCCACCCACCAAGTGGCGTGACCACCCACCACCAACTCCATAAGTTTCTTCTTCCATTTCCTTCATGTTTCCTTTCCATTGATGTTTCCTAGCTTTCTTCTTTATTTCCGCAATTTGCATACATTATCACCATACAATGTCTTTTCTCTTTGCCTTTGTGAAATGCACCTTCACACCTACTTAACCCGACGCCTATCTCCTCGACTCAATCGGTTATTATAGTCTCTCAGGCCTCGAGATGATTGTCGGTCTCTTTGGGGAGACTGATGTATCGCGGCATCCATTTTGATAAATTTCTGGAAATGGCCCGCCTGGACGAGTTCTTTGACTTTTTCCTTCAAAACTTGGCATCCTTCAGTTGTATGGTCGTAGTTGCGATGATATTGACAATGTTTGGATGTATCAGCGTTTCGTGGGGTTTGTGATGGCTTGAGGGCCGGGATGAGTTCGACCTGTAACGCTTCATCTAGAATCCTTCCTCTTGGGACGATGAGAGGACTGTAACTGTGAAAACGAGGGTCGCGATGCCCCTACCTTTCTCTTTCTCGCTTTCCTTAATTAAGGTTTCAGTCTGATATGCTTTGTGGTAGTCGACATGCTCTTCGATCTGCATGAACTTCGTGGCTCGGGTTCTTAGTTCATCCATGTCTCTGGCCGGTCTTTTGATTAAGCTTTTTGTGAACCTTCCCGATCGGATGTCCCCAACTAGGTGATGCATGGCTATCTCGGGCATCAAATTTTTGATGCCCATGCATACTTTTCTGAATTTGTCCATAAATGCTAGTAAGGATTCACCTTTTTCCTGCTTCGCGTTGAGAAGGGATAGGGACAACGTGTTGTGTGGTCGGTTGGTGGCATATTGCGTGATGAATTTCGTCGTCAAATCTTTGAAGCTTCCCACGGAACTTGTGGGAATTTTGGTGAACCAGCCGAGGGGTCCTTCCTAGAGAATGGTAGGGAATACCTTACACCATAGTGCCTTGTCAGATGTGTACTGTTGAAAAAGGCTTTGATGTCTCAAAATCTCTATGGATTGCTTGAAGGTTTGATGTAGATTGTGTGTGTTCTGAGTAGCTTCATATGCCTTCACTTATTTTTTACTTTTTCCTCTTCTCAGACAATTACAGTTAATATAAATATCAAAACCTAAGAGAGTAAAAATTAAGTTGTAAATAATATCATCTTTTCACTTATCTCAAGTTAGATCATATCTCCCAAATTACTGACATATCATAACAAAAATGTGTTATATCTCAACAAATAGAACTTATTAATCTTGGGCAATTGTCACCTTATAAGTTTTATGGTATCAAGTTTTACTTTAGGTTTTCTACTTATGTGTGCATCTGGATGTATTTGTTATTCTCTGTTTCTAGTTTGTTGTATTTTAGGAAATTGAAGATGAAGATGAAACATAACTACAATCAACCATTCAATCCTTATCAAAGTAATTTTGTTACACTATTTTATATATAGTTTTAAATTTCAATTTCTCTAATAGCTTTTTTTTTCGGAAGGTAGATAATTATTGTGTGTTTGAAGCAAATGTTGAAAGTGTTTTAAGAAGAACCATGACAGAAAAATAAATATTTTTGAAAAATATACTTAACTTTATCATGACTTCATATGAATATGTTGTTAGTGTTAATATGTGAGTCAATTCAAATTAAAACATGAAGATGTTTCAAGAACAATCAGACCACAGCTTTTTTACAGTATTTCAACTTTGATTTTTTACAAATGATAGGATATATGACATAAATATTTTATGTGTTCCTACAACCCCACATTAATAAGTGTTTTTTTTAGTTGTTTAATTGTTGCTTCACTAATTTTATTTCATGCTTTTTTATCGTTAAAAAATAACATTACTAGTTAAAATAAATAAATAAGGAGAGAGTGTGTGACATAAGTAGAAAGAGTCACAGTTTCTTCATCTTTTATGCCACATGCTAAGACTCTAGATGATTCAGCAAGTCTTAGACAATCTCATGATAAGAAACTTGTTCTTGCCAGTTGACCAGGTCACCGGTTGACTTCAAAGGTGAGCGGTGGCTCCTCCTATTTCTGGTGGATTTTGTGCTTACTCTTGGATGTTGGAAAGTAACTCCGTTGAAACAGAGGGGGCCTTACCTATTGATTGCACTCCAACAATCAAGTCAGTATTGGGCTAAGAAACAATGAGTAAATAAGATAGTGGTTTCAGTCTTAGAAACGGTGTACCTTTACCAGGGATCTCAACTCCCTTTTATAGACTGCTTTTAGGTTACCTCATTGTAACAAACCCTCTCTCACCAGAGCCTTATCTCTAGTGAAATTAAGTTTGCTGGGAGGACATTCTATTACGTTGTTACACAATCCTAGCACAACAACTGCACAGAATCTTCCTCTTTGGAGTGCACAATCTTAACAGCATGGCCGTCAGGGTACCAACTCATGTACCAGCGTTACAGGGCCCATCTGTTCTGTAGGCGCCCTAGTCCTTTACGTATCATGCATGCAGCTTTCCCTTGAAAACCCTAGCGCTCTTGGGCCTTGGCGTCTTCAGGGGATATTTGCTTGTGTTAGACCCGAATGTACTATACACACCACATGCATGCACTTTCTCGCTGACTAGGCCATTCATATATACGGGTTTCAACACACGCGTCTCTGGGGCCAACTTACATGGCCCACTATTGCGACCAGACCACTGAGTCGACTTGCTCCACAGGTGTCGATGTCCGAAGTTTGGTCCAGTACACAAGCCCCCTAGGCTCGAGCTGGAACTTGTTCCAGTGAAGAGGCTAACTACTCGCCCATGGCGACCTACGTGTCTAGTGGGTGATGAGACATGCACAGTGCATCGAGGTGACGTTTCACCATACTCCCTCACCAACGTACACGTGGCCAGATCAACGGTTGGGAAGCATTGCCACTTGCGCTTCCCCTTATATGTTAACCTTTCAATTTTACGCCCCCTTCACTGTTTCATTCCCTCTTTGCATTTCTCTTTGAACATTTCTGTTTCAAATGTCCTGCTCTCTTCTCCTAAACAACTCGCCTCCTCTTGATAATCCTTCCAAGGTATGTTCTTTTCCCTATAACTGTCTTTACCCTATTATTTCGATGCTCTTAATCTTCTCATAACTACGCTATGACTATTTATATTTCTCGCACTTATGATCGTTGCTCTCTATTTTTCTTCTTGTTTGCTTCGTTTTTTCCAAAACGCGTGCATTTCTTCTTTTGAGTATTGCATTTGTTTTTCTTTGCATTTGTTTTTCTTCTCTGTTTTAGATTTTGTAAGATGGATAACCAACCCCAAACTACCAAACCCCTTACCCCTGGGCTTCTAGCGATCTGTCAGGGGAGACCTCAGATTTCACAACCTGTGCGAGTATAGTGACCTATAGGGTTGGTCAGAGAAGGACAAGGAGATGGCTAGGCAGCAAGAGGAGTTCGCCCACAAGGATGAACTCTTTCAACAGATCAAGGACGAGCTTACCAACGATGACGTCGATTCCTATGCAGCGGGCTTTGAGGATGTCATAGTTCAGGTTGCCTACGTGCATCCTGAGGTGGACCTTTCCCATACAGGATTAACCAAAACTGTTGTAGATGGTCAGTTGGTGGATGTGTAATAGTGGTGGTGAACCTCCCCGCTATTGCCCTTATTTTGTAATTTGACAAACATTTGATTACTCTGTACATGCATATTTGTATGAAAGTCTTTTTTCTCCAAACATACCCTTCTGTGTATGAATGATTTTTCTCTTTCCAAGCTTACCACTCTATGTATGACTTCGGCTAACTTGTATGTCTTGACATGATTTTGACAACTATAGCATGCCAATCATCACCCACGGAGGGAGATTTTGCTTTTACTCTTGGTATCTTACCAAAGGAAGAGGTCCGCTAGGAACCCTGTTTTTCCCGACCTTGGTGTATTTAACCAAAGGAGAGGTTCACTTGGAAGCTTACTATTTCTCGACCTTGGCATATTTACCCAAGGGAGAGGTTCACTTGGAACCTTATTGCTTCTCGACCTTGGCGTATAACCCAAGGGAGAGGTTCACTTGGAACCCTACTATTCCTCGACCTCAGCGTATAACCCAAGGGAGAGGTTCGCTTGGAACCCTATTGTTTCTCGACCTTGGCACATAACCCAAGGGAGAGGTTCACTTGGAACCTTACTATTTCTCGACCTTGGCGTATAACCCAAGGGAAAGGTTCACTTGGAACCCCACTGTTCCTCGACCTCGGCGTATAACCCAAGGGAGAGGTTCACTTGGAACCCCATTTTTCCTCGACCTCAACGTATAACCCAAGGGAGAGGATCACTTGGAACCCTACTGTTTCTCGACCTCGGCGTATAACCCAAGGGAGAGGTTCACTTGGAACCTTACTATTTCTCGACCTTGGCGTAGGGAGAGGTTCACTTGGAACTTTACTGTTTCTTGACCTTGGGGTATAACCCAAGGGAGAGGTTCACTTGGAACCTTACTGTTTCTCGACCTTGGCATATAAAGGCAAGGGGGAGGTTCTCTTGGAACCTTACTGTTTCTCGACCTTGGCATATAACCCAAGGGAGAGGTTCACTTGGAACCTTACTGTTTCTCGACCTTGGCGTATAAAAGCAAGGGAGAGGTTCACTTGGAACCTTACTGTTTCTCAACCTTGTCCTATAACCCAAAGGAGAGGTTCACTTGGAACCTTACTATTTCTCGACCTTGGCGTATAAAGGCAAGGGAGAGGTTCACTTAAACTTTACTGTTTCTCAACCTTGGCGTATAAAGGCAAGCGAGAGGTTCACTTATTGTTCTCGACCTTAGCGTATAAAGGCAAGGGAGATGTCTTACTTGGAACCTTACTGTTCTCGACCTTGGCGTATAAAGGCAAAGGAGAGGTTCACTTACTATTCTCGACCTTGGCGTATAAAGGTAAGGGAGATGTCTTACTTGGAACCTTAATATTCTTGACCATGGCCTATAAAGGCAAGGGAGAGGTTCACTTATTGTTCTCGACTTTGGCATATAAAGGCAAGGGAGATGTTTACTTAGAACCTTGTTATTCTTGACCTTGGCGTATAAAGGCAAGGGAGAGGTTCACTTGGAGCCTTACTGTTTCTCGACCTTGGCGTATAAAGGCAAGGGAGAGGTTCGCTTGGAACCTTGATTTACAATATATCGCAAGCATATTTTTTTCAAATAACTTTTATTGGGCAACCTCATTAAAAAAAACTGAAATAGAACTTGAGGCTTGGCGCGTTCCTCGTCTGAGGAATGGCTCCATCGTCTTGAATTTCAAGTCGATAGGTTTCGTCACCCAACACTTTTATGGACTTGTACGGTTTAAAAGTTTGGTGTTATACTGCCCTTTACCGTCGAGTTACGGTAGGAAATAATCATTTGTGATTCTCGACACATGAGTTCTGGAAAATTTATCAGAGTTGATCTTTGTTGCATATTGTAGATCTTGAACTAGTACACCAGGTAAGTTCCTAAGAAAAAGAGGTGGGTCACTAATGGATGTGCTTAAATACCAAGTCTTTCCTCGCCAGAACTTTCCTAGACATGTACTCTTACACTACTACGCTTTATATCCAGTCACAAGAATAATTTCTCTCATTCGAGGGATCATGATCTGATAACAATATCACAACAGACTTAAATGACAGTTAATCCTTCACGTCATCTTCAGAATAACATGTTAACAGATGAAATATCTCTTTATCTTTAATCTCCAAAATAATATCACAACAGATAAAATAACTCTTTATCTATTATCTTTAGAATAATATCACAACAGATAATATCTTTCTTTATCTTTTATCTCCAAAATAATATCACAACAGATAAAATATCTCTTTATCTTTTATCTCTAGAATAATATCACTACAGGTAAAATCTCTCTTTATCTTTTATCTCCAAAATAATATCACAACAGATAAAATATCAGTTTGTCTTGTATCTCTAGAATAATATCACAACAGATGAAATATCTCTTTCTCTTTTATCTCTAGAATAATATCACAACAGATAAAATATCTTTTTATCTTTTATCTCTAGAATAATATCACAACAGATAAAATCTCTTTTTACCCTTTATCTCTAGAAAAATATCACAATAGATAAAATATCTCTTTATCTTTTATCTCCAGAATAATATCACAACAGATAAAATATCTTTTATCTCTAGAATAATATAACAACAAATAAAATATTTCTTCATCTTTTATCTTTAGAATAATATCACAACAGATAAAATCTCTCTTTATTTTTTATCTCCAAAATAATATCACAACAGATAAAATATCTCATTATCTTTTATCTCTCGAATAATATCACAACAGATAAAATCTCTCTTTACCTTTTATCTCTAGAATAATATCACAACAGATAAAATATCTCTTTATCTTTTATCTCTAGAATAATATCACAACAGATAAAATATCTCTTTATCTTTTTTCTCTAGAATAATATCACAACAGATAAAATATCTCTTTATCTTTTATCTCTAGAATAATATCACAACAGATAAAATATATTTATCTTTTATCTCTATAATAATATCACAACACATACAATATCTTTTTATCTTTGTTACCTTTTCTGGGCTGACCAACATCTGAGCCAAGCTCATGACTCACCTCTTGTGCCCAAACACCGAAATGACCACCCCCAAACACTTGGGTCAAGCTAACGAGCTCTCCTGCATGGTACACATGCCCCCCGTCTTACCTGCCACTAAGTAATCATTTACTCACGAGGTGCCTATACTCGAGTGGTAGTACTAACATCGAGCTAGGTTGACTTACCTGTGTTGTGCTTGAGCAAATCAGCAAACAAATCAATCCCACAAAGTGCCTATGCCCATACTTATGCTAAGCTAGGTCGACTTACCATGTGCCAATTCAAACAAATCAACAAAGTTAAATGCCTCATCTTTCAAACTTATCACATATCGTTCAAAAAGAAAGTATTAGGCTAGAATATCTTAGCTGAAAATACAATCCGAGGTTTGCCACATTCCACGCTCGAGGAATGGCCACAACCGGTCAGCCTTGGCTTTTTCGTTTACTGATTGGAAGACTCTCATGGTCTCCATGATTTGCTACAAGGTGGGGTCCTCACTCCCTTCAGATCCCAGTGGACCTTGCCTCATGTTCCTCATTACGTCAAAAAACTCAAACACAATTGTGGATGGGACCAGGTTTTACCGTACCCCACGGTGGGCGCCAAATGTTCTTGCCAGTTGACTAGGTCGCCGGTTGACTTCAAAGGCGAGCGGTGGCTCCTCCTTTTTGTAGTGGATTTTGTGCTTACTCTTGGATGTTGGAAAGCGACTCCGTTGAAACAGATAGGGCCCTACCTATTGATTGCACTCTGAAGATCAAATCAGAATTGGGCTAAGAAACAATGAGTAAATAAGATAGTGGTTTCAGTCTTAGAAATGGTGTACCTTTACCAGGGATTTCAACTCCCTTTTATAGACTACTTTTAGGTTACCTCATTGTAACAACCCCTCTCTCACCAGAGCCTTATCTCTAATGAAATTAGGTTTGCTGGGAGGTTATTTTGTTACGTTGTTACACAATCTTAGCACAACAACCGCACAACATCTTCCTCTTTGGAGTGCACAATCTTAACAGCATGGCCGTCAGGGTACCAACTCATGTACCAGCGTTATAGGGCCCATCTGTTTTGTAGGCGCCCTAGTCCTTTACGTATCATGCATGCAGTTTTCCCCCGAAAACCCTAGCGCTCTTGGGCCTTAGCGTCTTCAGGGGATATTTGCTTGTGCTAGACCCCAATGTACAATACACACCACATGCATGCACTTTATCGCTGACTAAGCCTTTCATATATACGAGTTTCAACACATGCATCTCTAGGGGCCCACTATCGCGACCAGACCACCGAGCCGACCTGCTCCACAGGTGTTGATGTTCGATGTCGATGTCGATGTCCAAAGTCTGGTCCAGTACAAAACTCTAAGTATGTTTTGAGGATAATAGAAAATTATAAAGATGTGTTATGATTTCTAACAACAATATTAAGAGTGCAAAAGTTACCAAAACACTAGATGATGTACTAGAGAGGAAGGAAGATGACATAGTGAGTTTGTTCACATGATTTGTATCTGATAGGTGTGAAGAAAACTTATGTTCATTTAGCTTAGGGAGATTACATCATTGAATTCTAGCTACAGGCCATGTTTGGAAAGAATATTTGGGGATGAAATGATTTTGGGAGAATCCTCTTAGAAGGTGATAAGCTTTAGGATGTTTTTGAATATCATCCCTAAACTTCTTAATCAAATATGTCAAGTATTTAGAATGTTTATGTAATGAAAAAGACAAGGAAGAAAAACACCTTTGAGGTGAAGTGATGATACCCGTGTTATCTTGTCCTTCTTTTGCTCTTTCATTTTCACTTTTGGTTTTTGTTTTAATTTGGGCCTGATGTTCCTCTTTTAGCTTTGGGGTTCTTTTATTTGGACAATTGTCAGCTATGTGCCCAAACCCTAAACATTTAAAACATTTTGTTCTTAAAGGTTTGGTGGGGAATTAGGGGTAGAGGTAGAAGATTTGTCTTTAAAAACTTTATAGGAAGAAGTGGTTTCTTTTGAAAAATTGGAAGGAGAAGTTTTTGTAGAAATGTTATTCTTATCCTTTTCTGAATATTTGTCGAAGCCATCATCATTAGTTTTGTAAGTTGTTTTCATCAAAATATGTGATTCCACCTTGATGGCTAGGTGAACCAACTACTTTAAAGAAGAGTACTCATATAATTCTACAACATCTTTAATTTCTCTCCTTAAACCACTCACAAACCTAGTGATATTTGACTCTTCACTATCATGCATATTTATCTTAGTCAAAGTTATGTCTAGATCTTTAAAATATTCGTCTACCGTCCTAGGTCCTTGATGAAGTCGTTGGAGCTTCAACAAGAGTTCCTTCCTATAAGGAGGAGGAACAAATCGCACGCATACATGCTTTCAAATCATACCAAGAGACCTTGACTGGCCTTTTGTTTTGCCCAATGTCAATTACAATTTGTTGTCACAATTGTATGGCATAGTCTAAAAAAACTAGGGATAACCTTTTGGTTCTCGGTGACCTTATACACATTAAAGAGTTTTTCAACTTTAGCTTTCCATTCTAAATACAAAGTAGGGTCATTGGACCCACTAAAACTAGGTAACTTTACAAAATCAAAAGAATGTTGTTGTTGGTGTTGATGGTGCCGTTTGTCAAAATTGTGCATTCGCCAATCATGTTCTTGGCTCCCATAGTGTATGGAATTTCTAGTTGTTCTTGGTGGCTCTCATCTCCTTTCTTGAGTTTGCCTTGCTTGAGCTTCTTCTAGTCTTTGCAATCTTTTCACTAGTTGGCTTATTTCCTCATCTTTGTGGACCATTCGCTTCTTGACCTCCACAAGTTCTCCTAAAAGATGGGCTTTGTGATGTGATTGCGATTATGAAGATTCACCTAAAGACAAATGACCCACAATGTTTGCACAAGGAATCAAACAATTAGTGAAAAAGAAGTTAGAATACACTCTCTCAAGTTTGCGTCACTTTGGTGAAAAGAAATCAATAGGAGAACATTCAAAGCATTCAAAAAGAATTTTATCCTCTTAAAAAGATCTATCTTGGTGTTGAAAATTTCTCAAGTGAAAGATGAAAAAGCCAAACACACTTGATCTCAAAGAACCACAAGAAAACTTAAGAAAGTTGAAAAGACAATCAAGAAAAGCTCAAAACAAGAAAGCTAAACCAAATTTGTTAAAAGAGATTATGACAAACTTGTAAAGGATGACAAGTAAGACTCTAAGGTACTTACTAAACTTTTAACAATGAAACTTTCTTTAGAAATTTGTCAAAGCAAAAGGATAAAATTTCCACAATGTTGAAATCAATTTGCCAATCAAGATGACCCCAAAATTTTGAAAATGTTGTTCTTTGAAAGGTTGGAACACAAATTTTGTGCAAATTCCTTTTCTCTTCTCTCTCTTTATTTTAAACTTGTTCTTGGATTATGGGAATGAAATTTCCATAGTTTTAACCATGCATATTTTCATATAACTCCAATTTTCACAAAAAGTTTGGGATTCAAAATAATTGATCACTTGAAATCTTTTGTTTGGAACTTAAATCTACTTCTACTAAAACAAGTTTCTAATTACTTATATACTTTAACAATTAAAAGAAAGTAAGTAGAATCAAAATTTAAGGACTCCTAGAACACCAAAGAACATATGACTCAAGGCAAAAGAGGCAAGAACAATAAAAGACATAAAGGAACATTAAAAAGCGAAACAATGCTATTGAATAAGGTAAATGCCGAATTTAAAATCAAGAAAGTAAAGGACAGAAACTAAATGTGCTTGAATGTAAAGACAATAAATTAAAGGTGCTTGAATGTAAAGACATAGAATTAAAGATGCAAGAAAGTAAAGTGCCAATCAATTCTAAAAAAGATAAGCTCAAAAACCAAAGCTCTGAATACCACATGATGTGAGTTGATTTTAGATATTTTCATTTATGGTGACACTTTTACTTAAGATTAGGATTTTAACAATTAATGGTGAGGACCTAAGGAAGATTCCCACTGGACATGAACTTAACCAAGTGGTTAAGTAAGTGTGAATGTTCACTTCACACAGGCAAAGATGAAAAACAAGATATGGTGAGGATGAGATGCAATTGCGGAATTGAAAATGGGCACAAGGTTAACATCAATGGTGGTCATGGGCTCCCAAATGATGCACCATACTCATGATTATGAGCGAAACCCAAGAGCAACAAAGAATAGAAACTAAGAGACAAAGACATAAAATGTAATGGAGAAATGGAAGGAAAATGGAATGAGAAAACTTATGATGGTGGGTGAGAAATGTCACGCCACTTGGAGGGTGATGTGCTCCAAGATGAGTGTGTTGGCCGCCACTTGAGAGCTTCCCAATCACTCAAGATAAGACCTCAAACCTAAGAGGACATAAGCCTCACTAAAAGCTCACACAATTTGTGCAGAGTTTCTTTACTTCATTCAAACTCAACTTGTAAAATACAATGAGGTAGGCCTCCTATTTATAGGTGAAGGAGCCTTGGAGAACAAGCATGAAAGGTAGGATGGAAAACACTAAAAAAAGGGCAGCCTTAGGGTTTGACTAAGTCAAACCCGCACCCTAGGCTTGTCCTTCTAGAAACTAGGTCAAAATCTCTTCCTAAAGGGCTAGGAACAAGTTAAAATGCTAACTACAACCCCTATTATGCTAAAGGTACCTTATTATAGCCAATCTTTGCTATTTGGACCCCTAAAGTGAGCCCAAATTATTTACAACATATTCTATCTTTTAAAAAGACTAGAAGGAAGAACAGTTGGTACTCTGGTTTATGCCCATCTCCTCTGGTTGGGTCCATGAGATCCTTGGTGGGGTCTTGAATTGTTTGTTGAGATGACTGCTCACACCATGTGCTTTGTCTTTTGCTTCCTTTGGTCATCTTCATAGCTACTTGGTTTGTATCACTAGGGTTATGCCTCAAGCCCCCTATTTAACCTAATTTGCTAGGGTTAGGTGACTTATTGCGTCGCGCTAATGGGCTTGTTGATTAAAACATAAAATGACTCAATGTTTCTGGTGCTCTCTCACTCAAGCGAGATATAGCTCGCTTGAGCGAGATGCTCTGATGCTGATTTAGGCTTTCTGTGCTTTTGTGCGTTATGGGGCTTTCCAACTTTCTACTTTTAGCTTATATTATTCCTCTTTAGCCGATTTATCTTCATTCTTCCCTAAAAACCTGAAATTAACACCAAATTTGGGAATAAAATTTTCTTATTCACATAAAGATCATAAAATATGTATAAATGTATAAATTCATAAATTAAAGATGATTTTATATATATTTTAGCAATTAATACTCATAAGTGCCTATCTTTTAATATAAAATATTACTGAGATTAAGCACTTGTCACTATAAAGTATTGAATGATATTTACAACAAAAATTACAAATTAAAAAAAAAAACAATTCAACCCTTTTTTTTATATTTTTTCGGTTCTTCACACCATGTGTATCAATTTGAGTCCTTAATGTTATTATTTTTATTTTTATAATTTTTCTAATAATATTATTTTCTTTATGAATAAATTATTCGTAAATTTTGGAAAAACAACCTAGGAATAAAAATTTATAGTAATATCCAGAAGAGAATAACTTTTATTTAAAAAAAAATATGAAAACGTATTAAAATTTATAGGAATCGCATTTCTGTACATCCCAATGATTTCATATTAATTATTTAGGTAGTGTTCTAAGAAGCATTTTTCCAAATAATAAATATATTAGTGATTAAAGAGAATAAAAAAATTAAAATCATTTCTTATAAACAAATATGTCTCATGAATATTAGAGGTAATTTCACACACATATATATATATATATGAAAAAAGCTAATACTAGATGCTATGTAGTATATGTAATATTTATTTATGTTCAGTGCCTATCGTTTTTCTTGTCACTCTCAAAAGGCTCAAAATTCTGAGGTTTACTGCATGAAGGTCAATTGGGTTACGATACCCTCCAAGGTTATGGGCTGGGCCTTAAAATATTTTTGGCCCAGTAACTTTTGCAATGTTTAACTATCGACGGCTTCTTTCTCCACCTCCATACCTTCTTGTGCCACCTCCATACTAAATGCGAATATATCTTTTTATCATTTTTGTGTCACCCCCATACATAATCCGAAAGATGTTTTTTGGATCCGGAAGTGTTCTTTAGATTTATGAAATCCGGAAGTCTTTTCTAGATTTGAGATAAGCCTATAGATTATGTAATCTGAAAGTTAATTATGCATTTGAAAAAAAGACTTCTGGATTACATAATCAATAAGCTAATCTCAATTCAGAAAAGACTTCCGGATTATGTAATCCGAAAACTAATCAAGCATCTGAAAAAAAGACTTCCAAATTACATTATCCAGAAGTTAATCTCAAAAGATTTCCGAATTATATAATTCGAAAATTAATCACAAAAGCTTCCAAATTGGATAAAAAAAGACTTTCAAACTAAATAATCCAAAATATTAAAAAAGGATATTTTTGAAATAAAAAACTTATAAAGTGGCACAAGAAATATTGAGGTGCAGGAAGGAAGAAGCACTCTTAACTATCTCAATATTAATCCTTGGTGTTGCACAATAGTAATAATAATATAAAAAAATCGTTTACATTGTCAATAAATATTATTTTAACTAATACATAAAAATACATTTTTTCACAGCTTTGCGGAGTCTATGATAATAATAATAATCAAAATATTTAATTACCAAATAACACATACAAATAGAAGAAGATAAAAAAGCATATTCTGTTTTTTAATAATATAGGATCTCATCATGTAAAATTTCAAGGACTTCAAATAAAATTTATTTATTAATATACCGAATATAAAAGTTAATGATTAATTGAATCAAAATTTAAGATATAAGGGATATGTTCTCAATAAACACTTCTAAAAAATATAAGAAAAAGAAATCTTCATAAATTTATTTGTATTTCAAGATCAAAGTTATTTATTTGTTCTAATTTTTCTTTCTACATGTATTGATAAGTTTATCTCAATAAATTTATATTTATACTTTGATGTTAGACTAAAAACCTTCATATATTTCTATACGCTACGTGTCAATAAACCTTCCCTCTAGTGGCATTAATTTTCATAACATTTGATATTGGGCGTAGTAGAAATGTAGAATACAAGATCCAAATACTATCTTTCTTCTTTCATGTACGATCTAAGTACAAGTTGTTGAGGAAATTGAATGTACGACTAAAATCATCTTCACATTGCGTTTTCTTTTGTATGTATGAATACTATCCAATTCTCTTTTTCTTTCAAAGAGAAATGAGAAGTGATTTTGGAATGAAAAAGAAACGTTAGTTGTAATGTTACATCAAATTTATTATAAATGTCAAATCGTTAGTAATTATGCTTTTAAGTTTTTGCCAAAATAAATTATGAATTTAATTCTTTTGTAGTTAATTTATTTGTATCTAAAATGTGAATGTTTTAGGTTTAGTAAAGGTTATTATACATTGTTTCAATTTTTATTTTTATTTTGTTCCTATATAATACTTACGAGGTACCATCAATAAACTTTTCTTATCATCCTTTTTTTTAAAATAAAATCATACCTTGATTGTCCTCTATAAGTAGTTTACTTTGTGAAATATATATATATATATATATATATATATATATATATATATATATTCCTTTCAGTAAAAGATATATGATATAAAATGCCACATAAAGCACCCAAAAATGTTATTTATTAAAGTCACAACCGTAAAGGAAAATTATTAATATATATAAACTGCATTAAACATCCAACGTATACAAAAAAAAATAAGGGAGATAAAAATAATTCTATATAATGTCACATTTGATAGCAACTTTTTCATGTTCACACAATGTCAATGGAATCTATTTTGAAAAAAATTCAGTAGCTTTATCTCCATATCATAAAATTCTAGTGAAACACGCAATGCATGAAAAGGCAGCAATATAATAGAAGTTTGATGTCACATATATATGTTGTTGTGTTGGGTTGATTTTGAAGGTACTCTGAATCATAAATGCAAAAGATCAATATAGTCAACCTCACAATAACTAACATTAAGAAACTTTTGTTCTAATTTTGAAAAAAAAATAATTACACAATCCATCCTCATTTGTTTCCATGCTAATTAGGTTAAATTAGAGAGTATTGAACTTCACACCAAAATTTAGATATCTTTTAAGTATGAAAATGGATAGAGTCTAATACGATAATTTCAACATTTTTTTTTATCGAACAAAAACATACCATCATATTCAACATAAAGCTTTAGATAGAAAATCTGCAACATAGGACAGTCATACCTTTGTGCAACATAGTTCAAATAAAAAAAGATAAAAAAAAAAAAACACATTTACACCTCACAAACACACCTCCCTCACGCCGAAACTGCCAACTCGTGCGTGGGACTATGTATTATGGGTGGTCCGATAGCAGGTGGCCTGATAAGCCCAACAAATACTCGCTAGGATAGACTCGAAATGGCTCTGATACCATGTTACGAAAATGGACTTTAAGCCTAACTCAACTCCATAAAACCGGCTCATACGGTTGAGGTTTGCACCCACTTATATACAATGAAAGGCTCTAATCTCTAGTCGATGTGGGATCTCCAACACAATTATCTATTATAATTCCCAAAAGTCAAATGACCATAAAATATGTTACAAAATTTAAGACACACAATAAGGCATTGTCACCATTCAAAATGTAAGAAATTCTCTTATTTTTGTTTATGTTCAATCCACAGCCAGATTTTTAATTGTGCCAACCACGACACTTCAGACATTCAATTAGTAGTCTTTCATTTGTAGCCATTTTGGCTAATTGACATACCAAAGATAATGTGGGATTTTTAATAGTCTTTCATTTGTAGTCATTTTTGGCTAATTGATGTACTAAAATTCATTAATTATTTCATTTGTTTCCACCTTTTTGTGTTTTGTTTATCATAACAATCACTATCACAGTATAGGAACAAAGATGGTTGGAGATCCCAAATCGACTAGATATGAAGACAATTCATTGTATATAAGTGGTTTACCTCATAAGTGGGTAATATTTTATGAAGTTGAATTAGGCTTAAAGTTCACTTCTTAATATGGTATCAAAGTCATTTCAAAGCTAGTCTAACGAGTGTTTGTTTAACTTATCAAGTCACCTGCTATTAAACTGTTATCGGATTATCCAAAATATAATATGTTACCCATATACGTTACAGAGAGAAGTTAAGATGGCACAACTATTTTATATAACAAAGGCAATACACATGAAAGAAAGAGTATATATGAAAATCAATGGTTCAATCATCATGAATGTAAACCTAATTGATATCATATATTATCTGTTTTGGCCATAGGACAATAATGATATGTCTGTATACTTAATTGTTTTTAACATATTAGGAATATATATGGATTAGAACACCTTTTAAGTGCTTCTCTTATATAGATTTTTTTCTTTCTATTAAAAAAAGTTGTAACAATTTGAACCAAAAGAAAGACAAATTTATAATGAGATGATTGACTATATATTAAAATTGTAATTGTTTATCAAAACAAAATTATATAATAAGAATTATATATTTTAAGATTTAGTGTGCATGATTGTTAATTTAACATTACAATTAGATTAACAAAATAATTTTATATAAATAATTATCGAAGGAAATAGTTTCAACAAGTTACTTTTATATAATTTGATCTCTCTTCTAACCATTATAATAAGAAAAATAATCTTATATTATGCAATCATATATCAATAATCAAGATTAATATTATATAACTATTTAAATAGGTCATTTTCAAAATAAATTTACGCGTCTTGTTTTATTTTTATTTTAATTATGTAATACGATTCAATGATCAATATTTATTTTCTTTCGCATAAAAGACAGTTTCATGGTTTGATACATCGATTTTAACATTTTTACAATTGAATATATCGTATGAAAACTCTTGTTCGTGAATAAAATCTTGTGCAATAAATAATATTTAAAACTAAAAGATAAATACAGTTAATTTATATAAATGTTTATACGAGTATTAGCTACATTTAAATTTCTATCATCACATAATATTACTTAAACGGTAATTTAATTTGTTGATTAGATTTTATTCCAAAAAGTGACAAAAAAAACAAACTAGGACCGTCATAGAAACCTCTATGAAATCTCGAAGAAGCATAGAGATATATGAGAATTACATGGACCCCATTTCACACACGTCCCTATCTATATTTGAAAGAGAGAAACAAATTTGAAACAAACACAATCATTGCGTGAATTTATATAAAAAAAATTATATTAATTAATAATTAAAATATATAAAACAATATTTAAATAGTTTTATTTATTTTGATAGTATTACTTTTAATAATTTGGTTGATGTCTAAATCAACTTCTCAAAATAAACTTATAAGATAAAAATGCATTCAATTATTTATTGTAGTTTGACTTTATTTCTAATTCATATAGGATATAGGATATCTGATGGTTATTGTTTCACCATAATAGTGAAATTTAATGTTAGATAGTAATGGAAATCCATGAAATAGAAGTAATAAGAATAAGAAATTTATTTTAAAGATTTAGGTTGAATTAGATGTAAAATAGATGGGAAGTTCCTCATATTACATGAGGTTGATTCTTTGAATTTTTGGTTGATGGAAATTTTCCATTGTTATTCACATGTTATATGTAAAGTTTTTCTTTAAAATATAAAATAATTTCTTCTTTAGTTTTATCTTATTTTGTTCATGATATAAGCTTGTTTTCCAATATTTTTTAGACTAATTACATTTTCTTCAGGTTTCTTTTATTTTTATTTTCTATTTTTAGATTAAATTTGTATTTTCTATAAAAAAAATAGAGATTTTTACTAAAACATTTTAAAAATGACTTCTTATAACTTTTCTTTCGCCTAAAGTGTCTAATTTTAACCTCTTGAAAAGCTAATTTGGAGCTGGAATTGACCTAAGAATAATGGAAGAAGCTACTGAAGAAGGGAGACTTGGAAACTGGAGTTAAAATGATGAAAAACTGCAGAAACAGACTCCAAAAGGACAACCCTTCGTTGGAAACAGGCAATAGTCAGTCAACAGTAGCATTACCTAGCTCTAGTCGGTCAATAATGCTTGAAAAGAGAAAGTTGTAGAAGTTAGTTAGGATGTAATTGAGAATCGGGGGTCATTAACTGCCAAAGCTTAAATTCATTCTAATGTAGAAACTTTATAACTAGAACTTATTACATAGAGAGAAAAAAAGAGGTTACGGATAGATAAGGAGTTAGATAGTGAAGCAGATTAGTTTAGTTTTCTATTTTCATTTTCTATTTTTGATGTTTCTAGTTCTAATAAAGTTTCTTTGTTTTCTTCTATGTTTTAGTCTGTCATTTCTTCTTCTGTTAATGTTTTAAATTTTGTTATCGTTGTTCGAAGTTGAATTTGGTTTTGGAAATGGTTAACAATAACACGCAAATAATGTCAGACTATGCTTTGTGTTGGTGTTTTCTTCTTCAAAATCTTTTTGGGAACTCTATTTTCGATTGAAAGTAGTTTTGCTAAGATCATGCAAACCAATTATTTGTCTTTTATTCAGTAACAAGGATTCTAGATGTGGATCTCTTGCGAAAGATGAAGATTATTAACAATGGTTTTTGTTTCCCGTTTTTCATTCCAAACCTCAATTTTGTTTTTCTCGTTTTCAATTCATCTTAATTATTATTATCTTAAGTTTTTGTACTTTACATTTCTTGTTTACACATTTTTCTTAATTCAATAACAATTTAATTCATTGTCATTTACATTTTCTATGATGCCTTTTTTATGTTTCTACAATTTACCTTTCTAGTAATTTACTATCTCTGCACTTTAATTTTCTACAATTTATATTTTCAGCATTTTACATCTCCAAAACTTTAATTTTCTTCAATTTACATTTCAAACATTTTACCTTCTAAACAATTTAAGTTTCCCGTCATTTATGTTTTTCTGTAATTTATGTTACTATTCATCTTCACTTTTTCATTAGACAATATGTCAAGCAATTACTCTCAAATTATTTGATAGTTAAGTGAAGGTGTTGCATAGGTCATGTTAGATGGTCTAGTTGGCGATTGCATGCAAGATTGTTGAGCGTGATTGTTAAGCATAAACTGCATTAGACGATCTGACTTGTGGTCGCATGTTAGACAATTTATTGTAGTTACATTTTGCATGTTTGTAATTTTCTTTCTAGACTTCACTACATTGCATTTTTACATTTTTTGAGTAGTTATCAACCATCAAACGGATTTAGACAAGGTGACCCCCTTTCTCTTTCTCATTGTGGCTAAGAGACTTGCAAGAAGAGTAAGACAAGCTAAAAATCTACATGTACTAAAAGGAATCAAAATTAGGAAAAAAGAGATTGTAATAAATTTGTTACAATTTGAATATGATACTCTATTCATATGTTAGGATAAAATTAAAATTAAAATATTTTTGAAACGTGTCTTATGATGCTTTGAATTAGTCTCCAAATTCAAAGTTAATTTCTATACAAGTAAATTGGGAGGAGATGGGGTTCATGATATTCAGTTTGACTATTTTGTTGCTATCTTGAATTGTACAAGAATGACAATACCTTTCACATATTTGGGAATGTCGATAGAAGGAAATCCCAAAAAGATAAGCATGTGTGATACCATGATACATAAAATTAGGAAGAGATTGACACGAAGGAAAGGTAAAAACATCTGTCTTTTACTGATAAAATTTCTCTGATTAGATTTGTTATCAATATCCTCTTAATTTTTTTCTTTATCTTTTTTTAAATCTCCAAATCTGTTGTTAAAGGAAATTAGGAAAATAGAAAGATAATTATTGTGATTAGGATCATAGGGGAAGAAAATAGCATGGGTGAAATGGGAAGTCATATATAAAACAAGAAAAGAAATGTGAGGTTTAAACATAAAAAAATGTACAATGGTTAAATTGAAGCACTTTTAGAAAATGGAAGTGGAGATGTGAAATAAAAAATAAAGGGTTGTAGAGGGATATATTATAATCTAATTATGGAGATTGGAGAGAACTAAACTATGTTAGTCAATCCAAATATGAATCAACATGCTGGAAGGACCTAAAGAAAGTAAATGGATCAAGGTCTTATGAAGGATGGTTTGATAATAAAATCACATAGAATTTAGGAAGGGCAACAAAAATTTGATTTTGGAATAATAGGCAGTGACATATCACTTGCTGAAAACTTTCCTAGAATATATAATATTTCCAATTCCACACAAGTCACCACATTAGAAATAGGTAAATGGAATAATAACATGTGGTACTGGAACATGGGATGAAGGAGGGAGTGGTTTGAGTGGGACTACCTTAAATGAGTAGTGCAAAAATATTTTTTGTAATAGAAGTACAATTGGTTGTTTTTAAGGGAAATATTTTGTAAGGATGTCCTTTGTGAAATATCACCAATTATAAGGGTGAGAATCTTGGAGGTACTTCTTTCTTCTTGAATTCTTTGTTGTAATTATCTTCCTTGTATAGTTTATACACATTGTTCTTGTATGGGTCTGGAAAGTGCAGTGCAGATATTCCATGATGTGCATCTCTTATATGAATTTGGCCTTCAGTCTCTTCCAAGTCTCAGTCTTCAGTCTCTCCCAAGTCTCAATCTTCGTCCTCTCCCAGGTCTTGGTCTTTGACTTCAGTTAGAGTGGGGGAGTACTTGCAAAAGATACTTCGACGCTCAAATCAATGCTCTGTTATCGGTGGTTGAGATAATGAATGCTCTTAGAATGCGTACCTTTACCTTGTCATGGAACGTATATTTATAATGTCAACATGGGCTTTTACTATTGGGTATGGTTTACCGAGTTAATCTTAGTATTAAACAACTATTCAGTATAGTGATTATGTTAAACATGTTATTCGAGAGTACTTCTCGATTTTTCGAGATGTACTTGGCTCTAAAAAATTCGGCAATACCATAGGAGTACTGGTGATGTATACAAACAGTACACTAGCCCCCTATACTCATAAAGATTTTTGCTCTTTTAAAGTCGGATTATGTGCCTTGAGAAGGGATCAATAAAATTTTATCTTGTTTAGGTGGTCTTGTTGGTGTCGAGATGTACTCTGCTATTTATCCGTACACTACCCCTCTAGGATCGATTGGACAAAGGTCTTGAAGAGTCTATAAGCCTTTTACATTTTGGCGGGTTTTGTGTTTCTAGGATTCATTATGGGATCATCACAGTCGTTGGATGGGGATTTATTTAATGGTTGGGAATGGTTACGAAGTTTGGACTTGAATGTTCTTAATTTATGTTTGTCATAGAGCCATTTTCATATCGATAAACTTCATGCATCTCATACACGGTGCCTTGGTTTTAACGTTGTGGATGATAAAAAAATTTGTACTTGCTTATGCCGAGAACATCTAAGTCGATGCTTTGTTTTGACATCATGGTTGATATAAATCAGAATGCATGCTAGTTCATGCCGAGGGCATCTAGTTTGGTTTCGAGAATATCTCGGTTGATGTTTTGTTTTGGCATCGTCGTCAATGTAAAGTTGAGTGCATGTTGGTTCATGTTGAGAACATTCAGGACGATGTCGAGAACATCTTTGTTGATGCTTGGTCTTTGCATCTTGGTTGATGCAAGTTTTTAAGCATGTTGGTTCACGATGGTCGATAGCATCTTAGTTGATGTTTAGCCCTAACATCTTTGTTGATGCAAGTATTTGAGTGTGTTGGTTCATGCTCGCCAAGAGCATCTCGATTGATTCTTGGCCTTTGCATCTTTGTTGATGCAAGTCTACGAACGTGTTGGTTCACACTGGCGAAGAGCATCTTGATTGATGCTTGACCTTTGCATCTTGGTTGATTCATGTCTTCAAGCATGTTGGCTCATGCTAACCAAGAGCATCTCAGTTGATGTTTGGCCCTTGCATCTTAGTTGATGAAAGTCTTCAAACATGTTGGTTCATGCTAGCCGAGAGCATCTCGTTTGATGCTTGTTGTTTGCTTCTTGGTTGATGCAAATCTTCGAGTGTGTCGATTCACATTGGCCAAGATCATATAGGTTTATGCTTGCCTTTTGCATCTTGGTTTATGCAAATCTTCAAGCGTATTGGTTCACACTGACCGAAAGCATCTCAGTTGACGTTTGATGTTTGCATCTTCGTTAATACAAATCTACAAGCATGTTGGTTCACATTGGTCGAGAGCATCTCGATTGATGCTTGGTTTTTGTATCTTGGTTGATTAAAGTATTCAAGTGTGTCGGTTTGATACCTTACTTTAAGATTCCTAAAAAGAAATTCATTGGGTGCCTCATTAAAACCTTCTTGGATAAAACCCTCAGGGAAAAAATGTCGAGTGAGGAAAGAGTACATTGTGGTGGTTACGTTACAAGTGGAATAAACTCAACAAAAATAAAATTTCAAGTGAGTAGCGTTCCAGGTTCTCAACATTGTCTTGTTGGATATATGTTCTAGCCTATAAGCTCCACTCTTGGCTTCGTTTTGGATTCACAAAGGTCCCTCCCAGTTGGCCTAGGGCTTCCCTTCATTTTGTTAGAATGGATGGCTTTAAACTAGAGGGGAGGTGAATTGTTTAAAGAGGGTTTTCGCAAACTTTTAAAACAAGAATGAAATTATCTCAAGAAACAATTGATAAGAAATTCAGTTTGCCAAAACAGCAATAAAAAACAGCAGTACCAGAAAAACAATCGGTTGTTTCACAGAAACAATCGGTTATTTATACCAGCAAACAACAAACAAAACTGAATTTAAAGAGTTAGGGATAGAGAGATTGCACACAGATGTTTATACTGGTTCACTCCAAATCCAGAGCTACATCCAGTCTTCTCAGAAAACCTCTAAGGAAATCCACTAAGCAATCACACCTTGATCACTTACACCACAACCAAGAAAGTGTCCTTGAACACCTCAAGACACACACTCTTCTTGGCCAACACACCAACACTAAGATTGCTGATCTTGATCCCCTCAAGAACACACAGCCAATCTCGGCAAACACAGAAACGAAACTTGTTCAGCAGAGTACAAGGATTACACTTGTTACAGAAGATAATCTGAAATCAATACAAGCAGAATCCTATTCCACACACTTTGATCAATCACAAACTCTAAGCAATCTCAACTCTTTGAAAAACTCTTATTCAAAAACTTATTTTCACAAATCTGTTTTTCTGAAATATATTCAAAGATGTTGTTTGTTATCAAATCTTAACAAACTCTTTTATTGCATTTAATGATTGGTCAAAGCATTTAAAGACTGCAGCGTAAGCAGTTAAATCATTTAAAGCTCAGTCAAAGATAAAACAGTTTTTTTGTTATGGTACCAAAACAAACAATCGGTTGTTTCCTCGAATCAATAGGTTGTTTTGGTTCTAACAGTTCAACCATTTGAAAAACAGTTTTCAATCTTTTCTCAAAACATCTAAGTATAAACAATCGGTTGTTTCGACAAAACAATCGGTTGTTTTAACTTAGTTTGAAAAACATTTTTCTTTCAAAAAGATTGAGAATGCCTATGCTTTAGATTTAATCAAGGGGTGGATTACAACACTCAAACTACCTCAGAACTAAACTAAAACAGCACAGCAATAGCAAGCTCAGCCAAGGCTTCAACATCCTTCAAAGGGTTTGGATTCTTCAAAGCTTGAACACCACTTGGTTCAACAATCTTCCCCTATTTGATGAAGACAAAACCCTGATGCTTGTGTTGTACCTTATTGAATCTGAAGCAGTTCCTGCAAGATACAGTTTTGAACAAAGCATAGAACTTCTGATATTTGGTTAACACAAATATAAGAATTAAAGTTCAGAGCAAAATATCATAAACAAATATAAGAGCAAAAACCTATAAGGTTTTACTCATCCAAATTGTTTTAACAACTAAAAAACAGATATTTAAACACAACATATATATCTCCCCCTATTTTTCGTCACAAATAGACAAAGAGAAGAGATAAAACAAGATATTGTTTTGATTACATCAGAATTAAAGCAGCAACAGCAGAAAGAAAGAGAATTTTAAAAACCAGATATAACCACTAAAAACAATCGGTTGTTCCGATATATCAACCGGTTGTTTTTCTTCATTCATCATCATCAGCAAACTGAAGATCAAAAATTTGGTTCTGGACAACTTCAATCTGTTCATCTAGAGTCATGAAGCGTGCATCCATGTTGTCAAACCTGTTGTCAATCCTCTGGAAATTGCTTACACATTGATCATGAAGATTTCTTTGATTCTCCGCAAAGCTATCAAGCCTATTTACCATGAGTCTTTCAAAAGGAGACATGGTTTGCATCCTTTCTTCTTGATTTCCAACACCATCACTTGGTCCAGCATCTTGATAATCTTCAGGTGGATCTTCATGTTGAACATCCATATCAGCAGGCTCATCTTGTTCAAGATCAGCAACACCACTAGATGAGGCACCAAGGTCACCATCCTTGCTAATCCATTTGCCGCCTACTTTGGTAAAACCCATTTTGCTGAGTGATCCATTGTTCAACTCTTAAGTTGACTTGACCAACTCAGATGTTTCATCTTCAAGGTTCACTTCAAAATAGAGTAGAAATTTAGATACCAAAACAGCATATGGATAGTGATAGTCACTTAACCTCATAGCCTTTTGCATGTGCTCTTTGATGATGTGGATCCAATTGATTTTGATCTTCTTCATGATGCAGAAAATATGTACCAGATCTTCCTCAGTAAGAACAGAATGATTACTCCCCCTTGGAGTTAGAATCCAAGTCACAATGAGGGCAAGCAATCTTTCATCAAGCTTTAGACCTCCAACCGAGCATGTTGATTCTTCAAGCAACTCTTGTAGTATTGGATTTTGTTAAAATCCTCCACTACACCAAGGTTTCCCTTGTTGATTCTAAGCCCAGAGAACTTGAGACCAGCAACAGCAATCCATACTTCATGAGTTATCTCCATTTCTACACCTTTCACATGAGAAACTAGATTGTTTCCCTCAAACTTTAGGTTTGTGTAGAACACCCTTACCAAATCTGGGAAATGTTTCCCTTCATCTCTAGGAACTTTCTGAGAGATTGATCTTTGAGCAGCCTCCTTACATTATCAAGCTTTTGACTTTTCAGCCAATCAAAGCACACAACCTTGGGGTTGTTTATCTTTTTTATACTTGTTTCATACCTATACCTCTCAATAAGATCATTGTCTCCAGAAAACCAGCCTTCTAGCCTTTCTCCAGACCTTACAACCCTAGTTTTGACTCTCTTTGAGGTGGGAGGAGTTGATTCCATGATGGCAGAGAAGAAAACAGAGAAGAGCTCACTTCACAGATTTTTGCAAGAGATGTTGCAAGACCAATTGTTAGAATGGATGACTTTAAACTACAGGGGGGGGTGAATTGTTTAAAGAGGGTTTTCGCAAACTTTTAAAACAAGAATGAAATTATCTCAAGAAACAATTGATAAGAAATTCAGTTTGCCAAAACAGCAATACCAGAAAAACAATCGGTTGTTTCACAGAAACATTCGGTTGTTTATACCAGCAAACAACAAACAAAACTGAATTTAAAGAGTTAGGGATAGAGAGATTGCACACAGATGTTTACACTGGTTCACTCCAAATCAAGAGCTACATCCAGTCTTCTCAGAAAACCTCTAAGGAAATCCACTAAGCAATCACACCTTGATCACTTACACCACAACCAAGAAAGTGACCTTGAACACCTCAAGACATACACTCTTCTTGGCCAACACACCAACACTAAGATTGTTGATCTTAATCCCCTCAAGAACACACAGCCAATCTCAGCAAACACATAAACGAAACTTGTTCAGCAGAGTACAAGGATTACACTTGTTACAGAAGATAATCTGAAATCAATACAAGCAGAATCCTATTCCACACACATTGATCAATCACAAACTCTAAGCAATCTCAACTCTTTGAAAAACTCTTATTCAAAAACTTATTTTCAAAAATATGTTTTTCTAAAATATATTCAAAGATGTTGTTTGTTATCAAATCTTAACAAACTCTTTTATTGCATTTAATGATTGGTCAAAGCATTTAAAGACTGCAGCGTAAGCAGTTAAATTATTTAAAGCTCAATCAAAGATAAAACAGTTTTTCTGTTATGGTACCAAAACAAACAATCGGTTGTTTCCTCGAATCAATCGGTTGTTTTGGTTCTAACAGTTCAACCATTTGAAAAACAGTTTTCAATCTTTTCTCAAAACATCTAAGTATAAACAATTGGTTGTTTCGACAAAACAATCGGTTGGTTTAACTTAGTTTGAAAAACATTTTTCTTTCAAAAAGATTGAGAATGCCTATGCTTTAGATTTAATCAAGGGGTGGATTACAACACTCAAACTACCCCATAACTAAACTAAAACAGCACAGCAATAGCAAGCTCAGCCAAGGCTTCAACATCCTTCAAAGGGTTTGGATTCGTCAAAGCTTGAACACCACTTGGTTCAACACATTTTTCCTTGCACCACTGTGTATCTGCCACACGAAATCACCTTGATGAAAGGCTCTCAACTTTACCTTTCAATTGTATCTTCTTGGCCTCCTTCTTTGCAGTTTATCTCTTATTGTTCCCTAATTTTCTCTCTTGGTATCGCTTTGATGTCGGCCTTACTTCTCAACCTCTTTCTTGTTTGGAAGCATCTCAGCCCGAGCATTGTTTCTAAACTCACGCAACTCTTCCAGCTACATGAATTTTGCAGCCGTCCTTCGTAGCTCGTCTAAGTCAACGACTAACTTCTTGCATAGGTTATCGACAAAAAGTCTCAACCTTAAGATCATTACCGTGTGGTGCAGGGTTACATCGGGAATAAGTTTTTGAATATTTAAAGCTATATTCTCGAACCTTTCCATGAATAAGCACACTTACTCTCCCTTTTCTTAGCAAACATTTACTAGGGTTATTGAGGTGAGGTTGTGAGGTCAATTTTTCGCAAATTGCTCCCAAACTTGGCTATCAATGTCTCAAAGCAATCAATTGACATATAGAGGAGTTCAAGTAAACTAATTGAGGGCTCCTCCCTTTAGGGATGTTAGGAAGACTCTGCACATGACGTTGTCATCCATGGTGTATAAGCTAATATGTGTCGTGTTAACATCGATGTGCTCGTCAGGATCGATCACTTCGTCATATCTATCTATGCTTAATCCATTCCAACTTGTAGGCAGCTGGGCTTCCACTATTCCATGATGAAGGGGTTTCGACAAACTCCTCCCACTATCTCGAAAATATGGGTCGAAGTATTCGGCCTGGATTCGATCTTCTAGCCACCAATTTTTAGTCGTCGGATCATGACGAATGGGAACGTCACTTAGGTTATCTTTGTGGGTATATCCTGGTCAGATTCGTTGTTGTAGGGTGCCCGTGACCCCTCGTCCAACATCTTTCTCATCTCCTCATTCTCATGTTGGAGAGCTCAAATTTCTTCTTCGCTTTTTGACTTCATTTTGGCCATCTCTCTAAAGGACCATAAGTAGGGCTACATAAATCATTCTCCCTCGTCGTTCTTTGTTTGCTAGTTTTGTTTCTCACAATTCCCATAAAGTCTTCTTAGTCCTCCTCGACTTCACGATGGACGTCAATTGTTCATATATAGATCGAGAAGATCTCATCACTACAAAGCGAATATTGTTGAACTTGAAGCTTTGATGTCTCCAAATCTATGAAGATTGCTTAAAGACTAGGTTGTTGCTTGTGGCATGGGTTCTGGGTAGATTAGAATTTGTCAATCCACTCTTAGCTTGATCCAAAACTAAATCAACCATGTTCTTTAAAAGAAAAAGTGTTTTTCAAAGTAAGTGAAAAATAACATGTTGATTTATCGTTTCAATCGGTTGTTTTAAACTTGGTAGTTTTGGAAAGGATCAATCGATTGATTTTTTGAAAACATAACAAAATTGGTTAAATCTGTTAAAACTGTTTTTGCTTATTTCAAATATGTTTTGGTTTTTTAGGCTATATAATTGGTTTTTGAATCTCTAATTTGAGAGAGAGATCAGATTACAAAAGATCAAATAGATTTTCCAAAGATTGCAGGATTGTTAAGAGCTTTGCATTGATTAAGAGTGAAGTAGGTTCTGTTGTATTCATTTTTGTATATGGTGTGATCCTTCCTATTCTTTGTTGTTCCTTAATTCATTTTGTAAAAGTGTGAGAAATTGATGTCTACAGGCAGAGGGTGTTATGATCTATAGTGGTTCTGTTTCAAAGAGGGTGAGTGTTCTTGAAGGGTTCAAGATCACCTCTTTGGTGCTTGTGTTGTGTAATATGTATTTGATTGCTTAGTGAAATACCTAGGGGTTTTTGTGGATTGGATGTAGCTCAAGTTAAGAGTGAACCAGTATAACCCTTGTGTGTTCAATCTCTCTATCTCTCACTACTTATAAAACTATTTGATATGTGATTTTTCAAAGTACTGATAAAAGCAATCGATTGATTTTCTGGAATCAAATTAAAACAGTTTTGTTGATTGGCTTTTCTAATTGCTTCTTCTGTGATTCTGCGTTAATATTCATTTTTGCCAAGAATTTGCGAAAATATATTCACCCCCCTTCTTGTTTAAAGGCCTATAATTCCAACAAATATTTCCTGATGCACGTCTCCAATATGAGTTTAATATTCAATATCTCTTAGGACTCCTTGATATTAACACTCTTTGATATCGAGTAAATGTGTAACATCAATTCAAATTAATGGTTAATGGTATAATTAGTATTATGTATAAATCTATTTTTAATAAGGTATTAAAACAATGAGTGAGTTATTTAAACCTATTTCCGTAAGTCCACTACAAGAAAATCATTGAATAGAAACCAATTTTATAGACAAAAAATAATTTGTTGTTATAGTGACTAAATTAGATACTATTTTAGAGACTAAAAAAATATTGGTTTCTAAATTAGTTTTTATTATTGATAAATAGTTTCTAAATTGGTATCTAATTAGCTACCAATGTTTTAATTATCAATTATTTAGATTCTAAATTTCATAGCAAAAACCTTAGTAGCTAATTTAGATACAAATTTAGAAATTATTTAACAATAATAGAAACTAATTTAGAAATCAATAATTTTTTTAGTTTCTAAATTGGTCTCTAATTTAGTCAATATAGAAACTAATTATTTTTTATTTTTAGAATTAGTTTTTATTTAATGATTTTCTTGTAGTGATGATCAAAATATATCAAATGAGAAAGTAAAAAATATACATCTTAAGTAGCTAAAATAAGAAAGAAAACAAAATCTCTAATAAAGAAGTAAAATAGAATATTTTATCTTGTAAAATTACTTCTACGTACCCTTTAAAAACATGTTCTAATGTGAAAAAAAGAGATTTTTTTTTTAAAAAGTGATAAAACAATGAATGTGAAATTTTTTTATTGAGAAAAAATATGTAGATCAAACAAAAAAAAATACTCACAAATTCAATATTTAAAATTTTGAGTTGAGTATAATATCTAAAAGATTATATACTTGATTCTTAATTGACTTAACTATAATTTCTAACAAACAGAATTGTGATGGCCACACGCAGTTGCTGAACAAAAATAATTATTATACCGTACATTTTTTAAATTTTGGCCGTACACTATTAAAAAAGCGCGTTTAGATTAAATGGATGTGACGGTAGAGGGAAGTGACGAGTCAAATGTAAGGACCCAATGCATGAGAGAAGACGTATGAATGAAAGTACAAAACAAAGAAACATACATGAACGTCAAATACCCGCTACCACCATGAACACCACTCAACCTTTTAATTTCATCTTCCTCTATCACACTCACATTTCAATGACACCAAAGGAAAATGAAGCATTGAAAAAATTGCTTCGACGTGTTGCAACAAAACTTGGAAGAGTTTAGGGAAAGAAGGATCAACATTTCATGCATGTGTTAGGATCAAGATCTCTGTGTCTTCATATATAAATTTTTAAATATGAGAAATGAAAAAAAAAATTATGTTAATATTGTAATATTGAGTTGAATTTAAAATTCATTTTCTAATATGGTAATAAAGTATGTTTTTGTAATGTTGAATATGATTTACTTCTTAACCAACTTCCGTTAATCCATTCATAAATAATTAGTTTTATTTTAAGATGTTCATTGCTTGACATGAAAGAATATATTAAAAATCCTTCATCAACTAAAAATAAGATCAAATTATAATAACGATATCTTTTTTTATTAACAAAGAAAAAATTAATATAATAAAAATATTTCAAGAATATTTTAATTCGTATACAAAATAACTTCACCATTCTCTATCAACTCTTACGCATATTCCAAAAACATAGTATACATTAAATTAAGAAAACCAAACAAAACATAACACATCCATACACTAGTGCAAAATGCATAAACAAGTGTGGTTTATTTAGTGCAACTTTGCGCTCAAACACTTTTGTTAAAAACACGATGACATTTTTGTAATTAAGTTCATTTACAAGTGCGATTATTAGTAAAGTCGCACTTGTAAATCAAGCGTTTGGATTTACAAGGGCGGCTATTTGTATATCAAAGCATTTTGATTTACAAGGGCATCTATTTGTATAGTCGTCCTTGTAAATCAAATGCTTGATTTACGAATACGGCTTTACAAATAGTCGCCTTCTTAAAACCTTTTTAACCCTAATTTAGAAACGCGTCACTTTCGTTTTGATACTCTCCTTTCTCTTGCGCTTCGTTTCTCTTATGTGCTTCCTCTCTTCTTTGCATTGTCTTCGTGCCATCGGTAAACATTGTCTTCCTCTCTTCTTCTTCACCATTGATTTTTGTATGTTTTGCGTTCTCTTATGTTTTGTCTTATGCTATTACTAAGGTCATGCTTCATTAGGAAGGTTTTTGTTTGCTTTCTATTATGCCTTCCTTGTCGTTGTTGCCACCTTGCTCCATCATATATTTTCGTTTCATTGTGGAATTTTTATTTGCGTTTTTTGGACTTCCATTGGGATGAAATACAAAGAGGTATGATATGGATGCCCCAAGAGATCAAAAGAAATGCTACAATAATGACCATGTTCTTCGGAAAATATCAAAGTTGAGAACTTTGATTAGAAACCCAATCAACAGCGAAAAAGAAAAGGAATCCTAAACGTCTCTTGTAAATGTGATTTATAAATGCGGCTATGTAAATAGTCGCATTTATAAATCGAATTTACGAATGCGGCTATATAGCCGCCTTCTTATCTCTTCGATTTACAAATGTGTTCTCATCAAATGCGGTTATATAGTCGCCCTTATAAATGTAAAATAGTTGCACTCGTTTTGCTTTTTTGCACCAATGACATAATCTTGAGCTAAACTCCAAGGAGAGCATGGGTAAGTACTCTGATACTACAAACATTTCAACATTACTACCTAGAATACACTCCAAAATATACCACTTACGCTACAAACCACCACTTGTTTTGTAACAAATTAACGTATTCCAAATTATTTTGACCCTAATTTGTTTGTTTTGATACCTGCTGCATCTAAACTTTGAATCCTTATCTCACCTTCAAATCTTCTCCAAAATAGGTTGGCGAAACATGCACCCTAAAAAATGTCAGAAACCAGAAATCTTCTATTGCACCCTTACAGGACTGTCGTTGTTGGTGCCTTCTATATAGCATACTTTGCTTCCTTTTAACAGAACTTCCACTGCTACTACCACCAAAACACGTGACATGCTTTGATCTTCCATCGTGCATAGTTGCTCGCCCACGAGTCCTCTTCTCACCAAGCCTTACCTCCTTCCAAGATTAACCTTCATCATTATCTAATGTACCTGCAATAAAACACTCAACACCTTATCTAAGACTAGCACATGGGGTTAGCTCGTATGAGGGAAAAAACATATAATCTCCACATAACTACTAACTCTTAATATAAATCAAACATGCTAAAGGATCCATGCACCATTCAGAATAAGGTTAAGTCTTCTAAATATTCCTTGACAGTAATCTATGACCAAACATTTAATTGTGCCACTGGAATGCCTATTTTACAGGTTAGGCTTCCTCCAAAAGATAATGAAATACTGGATAATTCTCTGCTTTCATTACTATCAAAGTTTCTATACATATATAGCCAAAACAAAACAACAACTACCAACTCAGTAAAACAGAATGGCAAAACAGAGAAAAAAAAGATATGCCTCAATAGAAAAACAAATCTATGGAATCCTAACAACTTGGAAAAATACTACTCTGCCCTTTGTTCCAATTCAAATTCTCAACCATTACTTTCTTTTTCCTTTCATAGTACAATCATAATCATAAAAAATACTTAGGCTTTGTGCTTTGTCTTTTGGGCCTGCTCTTTGCTATTGGGCTACTCATTGATGTTTCATCATGATCTTCAGTTGCATTCTCTTGGGCCATAACAGCCACCCTCCACATGATGTACTCTCTCACTCTTAAAAATTCATTTGTTCTTATGTTTCCATAACTCACCAATTATTGCTACCCACATGTTTCCCCGAACTCTATTACTAAACTCATTCAAAAAAGAGAGATTAAAGTGCATGAAATGTGACTTTGCATCGTACTGATTAACTAATAACACACCCAACCAAGCATAACACATACCCTAAACAAGTCAAGCTATTTTATAATTGAAAAACAAATGGGATATCGTCTCATCTTCTTCTCCACATACAACACATAAACTACTTTCTAAAACAACTCCTCGACTTACATAATTATCCCTTGTTACTACTACATTTTGCAGAACTCTCCAAGCATTCACATGTACGGAGGGGAGGGTTTTTATTTTCCATAAGCGTTGAAACAGAGACCTATGTTCACCTTCTCCTTAAAATTGTATATGTTGACTTTACCGCCCGCTGACCCCTCCCTCCATATCCATTTATCATTTTCTCCTTCTCCTACACCTTTCACAACAACTTCCTTATTTTCCAACAACGCCATTAATTGATCCACTTGATTCATTTCCCATACAAACAGGTTCCTTCTTCAATTCAACTTTTAGCTCCATTTATTATTATTTTTACACCCAACTTGGTACAACTTACACTCTTTATTTTTGGATATGGAGTAGAGTCTTGAGAACTTAGTCTTTAAATCCTCACTCTCCACCCACTTATCTTTCCAAAACCTTACAGACTTCTCATTACCTATCTCTCACGTACCATTGTCTTCAAAATTATTCTCCCACTCATCCAACTTTCAAATTCTTTTTAGATCCCTCCACCACATTGATTCCTTCTTTTTATATTGTAATACTTCCAACCATAACCCTCCATTCTCAATTTTGAGTCTCCAGATTTATTTTCCTAATAAAGCGCAATTAAAATGTCTTATATCAATGATTTCTAACCCACCATGCTCTTTGGCCCAACCTATTTTCCTACCATCCGAGTCCCAACGCCACAGAAAAGTCCACTATAAATTTTTCAACTCTTTCATCATTGACACCAACATGAGGAAGTGCGATACATAGAACAAAGGAATAGATGTAAGAAAAAAATTTAAGCAAACAAATCATGTCTGCCATAGATACACACTTTCCTTTTCACTTTCCCAACCTTTTCCTTACTTTTTCTAACATTATCCCAAAAGTTTCCTATGATTACCCCTAACCTCCACTTCCAAATATGTAAACAGAGTTTCCAAGTATCACAGTTGAGAACGAACACAAGACTCTTTAGTCTACTATAATTAATTCCCACCCCACTAATTCTTCTTTTTTAGTAATTCACTTTCAACCCAGAAGCCAACTCAAAGCAGTTCATAAGTTTTTTAACAATGAATATACTATTTGTATTATCTTTGTAAAAAAACAGTCATCCACATATTGTAGCATACTTACATTAATCCTTTTATCTCTAACTCTTTTGCCAGCATAAGGAACAGGAAAGTGGCTAAAGGGTTCCCATGTCTCACTACAAGAAAAAAATGGTTTTAATGAGGGTTTATTTTTACATTATCCAGGGTTAAAAACTCTATTAAGTCATTTACCCAGAGTTGCAGTTTCCCTCGCTAAACCATCTATGGGGAACGTGTTCCTGAGGATTTTTTTAAACCTCAGAAAAAGTCTTTCAGAACCCCTGTTAAATATCATGGGTTTAAGAACCTTCGCAAAATACCATGGGTTTCAAAACCTCCGTAAAATATTGTGGGTTTAAAAACCTCTGTTAAATACCATGGGTTTCAGAACCCTCGCATGGGTATCAAAATTTCTGTAAAATGACTTGTTGTTTGAAATAACATTCAACCCCATTTTCCACCATCTCTAATGATCCTCCTAACTTCTCTCTTTCACCGTAGATACACTACTCTCCGACATAGGTTCAATGCCCGCCGACAACAGTCCTAGCAATGAATCACAATTCAACCACACTTATGTTTATTATATCTAAGGAGAATAAACACTAAATAAGGCATTATCATTGTTTTTTCTATCACCTTACTCGACAAAACTAGTGTTTATCACTACTTTATATATCCTAAATAATTGCATTATCTATCAGATGTGGGTTTCAAAGCTTTATGTGTTATTGGCTTTGAGGACTTCAAAGATTGCAAGAACATATTGCGAGGAGAAATTAACTTTATCACTTCTCACTTTCACGGTGAATTAATTATTGGATGCAATTTAAAATAAAGGCCTCAATTTAAAATATTTCAAAATTATGAGAATTAAATATTAACAATTATAACTAAAACTAAAATTGCACATAAAATATACGTACAACAAAAGCTAAAACAAAATAAGTCAAGTTTTTTGAAGTATGAGCTTCTAACAAAAAAACTAGGAATTATATAAACCAACTACTATCAATTATAAGAAATATGCAAATAATGTTGAAATACTTATTATCCAAGATTAGTTGTTGAAATTCTTATTATCCAAGGTTATTTTAGTGAGGTTTTAAAATAAATTTATGAAACTTTAGAAAACTTTTTTGTAGGGTAAAGTTACACTTTCAAAATTTTAGAGAATTTAGTTATAAAATATATTAAAACTATATAGTTTTAATTATTTATTTATAAATAGATTTAATTTTATTTATTTATTAAAGTTTGAAAAAATTGTAGTGTTTTATTGAGGTTTTACAATAAATCTTTGGAGTTTAACGAAGGTTAAAAAACCTCCATTATTTTGTTGAGGTTTTAGAATAAACCTTAGGAATTTACTGAAAGTTAAAAAAAAACTCCGTTATTTTTCTGAGATTTTATAATAAATCTTTGGAATTTAACGAAGGTTAAACAAACCTCCGTTATTTTGCTGAGGTTTTAGAATAAACCTTTGGAATTTAACGAATGTTAAAAATACCTTTGTTATTTTGTCGAGATTTTGAAATAAACCTTAAGAATTTAACAAAGGTTAAAAAAATCTTCGTTATTTTGCTAAGGTTTTAGAATAACCTTTGGAACTTAACGAATGTTAAAAAAATTTCGTTAATTAAATCAATTCTTAGGATTATATTAACTTCCGTTAAATAGTCTCTGTTAAAACTTTTTTTTTTAGTGTCTCAACCCATTTTGAGATTTGAATTCCACCGTTGAACTCCCATTTACCAAAATCGATATAGAAGTGAAGTCAAGACAACTTTTTATCCATTCTACCCACCTTCCACATAAGCTTAACCTACCTATTATACATGTGTAGTTAAACACGTCAAACATTATATTTTAAATTTTTAACCATATAAGAAAATCATAAAGAAAAATTAGCATCAACTCATTCTCATTTTTTAAGTAAAGATTCACACTTTAGGTTTAAGATTTATGTTATATAGGTTAATTCCATATAATGTTATATACATTGTATTATTGTAATCATATTTTTTTTATCAACAATAAAATTTAATAAATATAAAACATTCTAAAAGTGTTCTAACCTTATGCCTATTAGAGCCTCTGATGTGAAATCGATGGTATTAATGTATTTATGTTGTATTATACTAGTGGTGTCCAATAATGAATCTATTTTTAACATTTAAGTATTATGATTGTCATAGACATGCCACATCAAGTAGGTTTGGCTACAACTAGAAGATAATTCATGATCTATACGTAATCATGGAATTTTCTAGTTTTTTGGAACTTGAACAATGACAATAAAATAAAAAGTATTTTACTTGGAGTGTTTTTTATAGGAGAATATTGGTATAAGAGTTAATGAATAGAGAATAAATTTATTTTATATATATATTATATATATATATATATTTCGTGCACTGTAACTGATATTCAACTTTAATAAATTTATGAGTCATTTTATGATCAAATATAAAAATATAAAAGTTTATTTTAAATTATATACTAATACAAGTTTTTTTTCAAACTAATTTTTCATTTCTTATGTAAGATATTAAGCATTTTCCAAGTAAACTATTTGAATTTATTATCAGTGTAGTTCTGTCTAAATGATTATATAGACAATGTTTAAAAAAGAGACTTATAGATAATAATATTGATAAATAATCGGTTATAACATTTATTGTATGTAAAATAATATAAAATTTAAAAAATACTTTAGTATATTACAGGGTTGGATAAATTTGTTTTAAGAATATTTCTTATGAATTTATATTTATATTAAAAAATTATTAAATAAAAATCAATTTTAGAGACATGTCACTACAATTTTATATAAAAAAATAATTAGTTGTTATAGTGACCAAATTAAAGACCATTTTGGAGACTAAAAAAATATTTGGTTTCTAAATTAGTAAATAGTTTCTAAATATGTATCTAATTAGCTACCAAAATATTTGTTGCCAAATTTAAAATTTAAATAATTTATAGTTAAAACGTAGCTAATTAAATATTAGTTTAAAAACTATTTATCAATGATAGAAATTAAGTTAAAAATCAATATGTTAGTGTCTAAAATTATCTCTAATTTAATTAATATAACAACTAATTATTTTTTATTTATAAAATTAGTTTCTATTTAATAATTTTTTTTAGTGTCATAAAATATACTGCATTAAATAATCTACTTTCCATATTCTAGAATCCCTATTACCATTCATCTCCCTTAATACACCTAAATGTTTTTTAATAAAAAATTCTAAAAAAAGTTATCAAACTTAAAAATAAGTAATATCTCATATATAATATTATTATAATGATGTCAACCATTGAGATTGAGATAGGAAGAAGTTATCCAAAGTTAAGAAAAACCATTTAGAGATGAAATGTAGTGATAGTTATTAATTAAATAGTTAAATATTAAAGAAAGGTATAATTAACTTTAGATTTTATTATATAAGTATTTCATTTTGTGATAATTATCTAATTTGGTTAAATGTCTATATATTATTCATCAAAGGGCAGTCTCTATTATTTATTTCAGAAAAGTCAAATGGTATCCCTATTTTATATAACAATGAGGTTGAAAAATGTGAATTTTTAATTAATTTAGAATTATAAACATATTAAAATAAAATGAAAATTATTTGATAATTTCAAAAAATAATTTAATAGTATCTAAAATGGAATTTTTATATTAATTAAATTACATACTATTTTACATACTAGAAAATTATTATTATCTAAATAGTTTTATAATTAAAAAAATTTATAAACTAGACCAACTCTATTTTGACTTTTTCTCTCTCTTTCACTTAGTGAAGTCTTGTGTGCAGCTTATTTAATCTTTTCTTAGAGTATATATTGATTAAGATTAACAAGTTGGCCAGGACAACTAACCAAAAAATATAAAATAAAAAAAAAAATAAACTATCTAACATCATAAAATCAATTCATAGAGTGAAGTTTGCACCCTCTTATATACAATAAAATATTTTCACCAATTAAATATTTTCATGTGGAATTTCCAACACAAACCAAACTCAAGCAAAATACGAAAACTCCAACATTTGTTTGTATTACCACCCTAACAGAGTTGCATCGGTGATGAATTTTGTTCATCGAAGCAGTTACACTAATCTTTTAAAGTAGCTGTCATCCTTCATATTAACTTTGTCTATTTTTCTTTTCTTTGTGAAAGGTGGAACTCAGTCATTATATGTTTCTGGATAATTATGCTTCCAATTAATTGTGATGAAAAATAAATAAGAGGTAATGTCCAGATAGAAAGAAATAAGATATATTTTTTAATGTATGGTAAGCTGGCATGAGTTTTGGAGATTTTATCTAGAAAAAATGGTACTTATCAAGTTTGTGGTAAGTCGTGATTAAAAGAGGAATGAAAAACATTAAAATAAGACTCAAAATTATAGAATAGGAAAGTTTTTTTGAAGATGTAAACCAGAAAAAACAACAAATCATATCAAACACTAGAACCAAAGGACATTTATTGGATGATAAAGGTAGACTAGATGAGGAACCAAAGGACATTTAGGTTAAGAAATTTTAAATTAATGACTAATTTATGGTAGATATAAATTTAAAAATTAGTTTATAAATATTTTTAATAATAAAACTTACTTTAAGAAATAATATTTTTTTAATTTATAAAATAATATATAACTTATCAATATAATATAATAATTTTTTTTTAATTTTTAAAATTAGTTTTTATTTAATAATTTTTTATAATATATAAAGATAATAACTAATAGTAACGATGATTATATAAAGATGATAACTATTATCCCCGCTTCCACCATACTCTCCTTATCATCTTGATTTTGTTTATTGTAGTAATTCTAGTGATTAACTCATATTTGCCACCTATATTGGAAAAAAAAAATGAAGAAAAGGAGTAAATTTTTTTTTATATATAAAATTTTATGTTAGGTATTATTATGTAATTTTACATCTTAGTTAGACTGACACCTCAAATAATAACAATTATTTGTCATCACATGAAAAAAATATTATTAAAAAAATATAGGAGAACTAAATCAAAACTCATATGTTAACAAAAATAATACATAGGTAAACTATACTTATCTAACAAAAACTCATATGAGTAATTCTAAACCTTATTTTTTTTCACAGCAATTTAAACAATTATATATATGATCCATAGAACATTAGTCCTAATAAATAAAATGTTGCACAAACTAATAATAATGTAGAATAACTTTTATCCAGCAGACCTAGTTAATGGTCTCATGCATTTACCAAGATAAATTTCAGCTTATAATTAATATCTTTATCTTTATCTTGTTTTTTTCAAATTAAGGGTGATATATTGTTTTTTTCAAATTAAGGGTGATATATTAGAATCATTAAATTAAAAAAAAAAAGGTAAAAAAGGTTACTAATATAAATAAGAAATTACATACTAATATTACGCATATATAATTTAACTTTATATTCATCATCTTTTTACATATAACTTTAAAAAAAGTTATTTTCTTTCTAATAATCCATTTCTTTAAGATAAAATTTATAAATATTATATGAAATATTAAAATAAATAGTAACGCGCTTTTAAAGAAATTTCTTAAAGTAAGTTAATCTCTATATTTTTTTTTTCTGTGTATCTCTTATTTCTGTAATTTAGGTATGAAATATAATGAGATAGATACCAATGCATCATTATTCAACGTAGAGTGCTCTTTCTCAATAAATTTCGTGGATGTTTCGTGAGATTAGTCATGTGGTGGTGGGACAGTCTCTCATTGTCATGGCTACGTAATTTATGTGTCTTTCTTCTTCGTTGTTGTTATGAAGAATTGACATGTCTATGCATACAACGACAGAGGAAAGAAACCTGGAGCCACAATGTTCAAAGTCTTGCACACTAGAAAAATACTTGCATGTGAATTTCATATGGTGCTTAATTTTCCGCGTTTGGGCGATTTGTACGGCAACTATTTGTGTACTTTCAAGGACAACACATACGGTAATGACTTTGAAGAAGAAGGATCCACACGAAACTATTACACCAAATTCATACTTTCTTTGTTTTCTTCTCTAATATCTTTTTCCAATCCTCTATGATTTGTCATATAGATTGGGTTGGTTAGTGCTTCAAATATCACATTTTGTATGTATGTCTTTTATAGTTATCATAGTTAACTCTGATGATCTATCGATTTTATCACTTAATCTAGTTTTTTTTATGTTATATGGGTTTTCAAATTTCACTATTCTATCGAATTTAACAAGTGTTTTTTTAAGTAGTGATTGTCCTTCTTTAAATATGTTACTTTATAATTAAATTATCTTAATTAATGTGAGGGATAGATGTGGTTGAAAATTATTTCTTAACTTTTTTTCTCTTTTCTTACTTCTATTCTATTATTTTAAATTGTCTTCTCAATTTTTAAATCTAACTATCATTGATATTTAGATCCATGTTTTCTTAATATCATATATCATAAAACAACTAAAACAAAGATTAGCACAAAACGTAAATAATAAAATTTTATAAAAAACTAAAAATTTAAAATAAGAAACAATATTTTTAAAACATAAATAAATAAAAGAAAATAAAATAAAAAGATAACTAAATTTTAAGAAAAAATTAAACGAAAAGAGACAATTTAAAAAAAAAGAAAAACAAAACAATAAACTTATAAGAAATATATAAAAAAAACAAAAAATTACTTAAAATAAAAATTAAAAATTAAAAATAAAGTAAAATAAAATAATAAAACTAATTTTTTTTAACAAAATAAGAAAAATATAAAAAATTCAAAAATAAAAACTAAAAAATATAAAATTAAAATTAAAACTTACTTAAAATAAAAATACTAAGAATAAAATAAAATAAAAATAAATAAAAAACAAAAGTAAAACAAAAATAAAACACCAACTTATAATTCTAAAGAACTAACTAAAATAAATTAGAAAAACTACGTAAACTATAAATAAAAAATAAAAACTAAAATATAATATAATATAATAAAACAAAAAAAGTAAAAAAAAAAAAATTATGAAAACTAAGTAACATAAATACACAAAAAAATACTATTATTTTCCATCTTGGAGCTTGTATTAAAAGTAAATAGGAATCAATGGAATTCTTGAACATCCTTAGGAATTCTTCTACCATTACTTTCCTATCATTCCACTTATCTGTTGAAAATATGATTTTCTCACTAAAGAAATATTTGTATATAAAGTGGTTTCAAGTATTAATAAAAAATTATAAAATAATTTCTAAATTGGTATATAAATTAGCTACGAACATTTTAGTTAATATTTTAGATTATAAACTAGTCTCTAGAAGATTAATTGATACTAATTTAGAATATAAAATAATAAGTAGTTAAAACCTTGGTAGCTAATGGTTAGATATCAATTTAAAAACTATTTTATAAATTTTTATTAATAATAGAAATTACTTTAGATACCAATAAATTTTTTAGTTTATAAAATGGTATTTAATTTAATTAAATAATAACTAATTATTTTGATATCTAAAATTAGTTTTTATTTAATAGTTTTCTTACGGTGAATTGCAAACAAGTTTTCATAAAATACAATTCAACTCTCTTGTTTTTTTTTTCTTTTTCACTAAATAACTATTTCATAATTTTGTGATTTTAAAAGTTTTTTCAAAAATTGTTTTTAGATACATTGAAAACAGGAGAAAATATTTAACCGCACAAAAATTCAAAAAAATACAATTCAAGTCCTTTTTTTTTTCTTTTTCACTAACAATAACTATTTCTTAATTTAGAACTAAAACCTATCAAAATTTGTTATTTTCAAAAGAAAATTGTCAATAGAGAATGTTAGAAAGAGTAGAGTGTAAGAGAAAATATTATTAACATTCTTCCTATTTATAACTTATTTCTAGGTATCTCTATTATAAAAATATCATGAAGTTATATAATTCACTACATTGTTTACTGTTTTTTTCTTATTTATTAAACTGTTTTCCTAGATGAGTCTACTTTTTTTTCAAATAAATAAAAAAAATTGAGATTTGATCTTCTAAATTAATTATTGATATCTTTATATTTCGATAATAAGGATATATCGATATATGCTTAAATTTTAATGGTTTAAAATACACTTTAAAATTCAATAGCAAATCCATGATGTCACATACGTAGTCTTATACCTAAAAAGCTAGATTTTTTATCAGCACCTAAAAAGCTAATAATGGAGAAGAAATTGAATAAGTTTTTTTTTTAATTATCGTTTTAATAATCTCACTTCTGAAGTATATATATTCATGCATGAATAAATTTTTGCAATTATTTATTATTTGCAAGTTGGTTTTCTGCTTGGTCTGCATCTTGCATATTTTCTTTTTTGTATTTTAATGCAAAACTGTTTTCTCCAATAAGAATTGTCTGATATAGTTAATATTTTCCTTTCGTTATTCAAACTTATTCAGTTATTACATTATGAAATTTTGACAAATTTTTATATATAATTTTATATTCTTTCTGTAGAATACAAAGTCATGAGCTTCAACTTCACCAACACCCAAAACATCCACAAATTAAAGAAAATTGTGGGATTATTTATATCCCACCTACTGATGCCAAAAGAATTGTGACGATGCAAGGAAAATATACAATAGATACTAAATGGAGGTAATTACTAATTTGTTGATAAAGTAAGTATGAATATTAAATTCGTGGATATCTGTTATCCATTATTAATGGTTTTTATTTAAATATTTTTAAAATTAAATAACAAAATTAAATTTATTAATAAAAAATTATAGATTTATGTTTTTTATTTATTTTTACGAAATTAAAATTAATTTTCAAGAGATTAATGTTTTAGAAAGCAATTTCTTTAAAAAAATTTAGAAAGACTAAATTCATTTATAATAATATTTTAATATATAATTTTATTTAAATTTTATCTGAAGATTACTTTTTATTTACTTTATATTTTGAAAATTTATTTTTTAAATAATTTTATTATTTTTTAAAATATCTGCAAATATGTATAAATACGTTTTATGTAAATACCCAATGAGAAACATTGCAGATAATTTGAGTCAGAATAATGACTTGTGAAGGTGTAGTTGTTGTGATGTTGTCTTTATGTGGGTCAATTGAGGAATAAGTATTGTGTGAATAGTTTCTAAAACAAAGAGGTATATTGAAATGTTCAATAGCTTTAATTAGCATAAGGGTGTATATTAATAGATTTAATGGTACAGGGGGTTATGTGTAATATTTTAATAGCATAGGGGTTATAGTTAATAAATTAATAATAGAGAGGATACATATGAAAGAGTTGCAAGTGAAAGAGTCAATTACTTGGGGAGGGTTTAGGTTGAATCAAACAAAAGAAAGGATACATAATTATAGCAAACTACATTTTTTTAAGGAAATGTTTAAGTTAAAAAGTACAATTATATTCACTAAATATAATTACAATATTTTGTAAATTTAATTAAATTTAAATTAAAAGGTAATATATGTTGTTCTGGCTAGCCGACCTGGGTCGGATCGTTGCGGTAATTGTTATCTCTCTCTGTCTTTGTCACAGATTCCAACGGAAGGTGCTCCACCAGTTGATTACCGAAGATCAAGTCAGTAAGAGCACATATATATTATGATGTAGTGTAAATAGCGTAGAATCAGCTTACCTTGTGCTCAAGGTCTCAAGGCCCTTTTGTTATAGCACTCGTCAGGAGTTTGATAACTACATAATTAATCTGTTAATATTTCCCCTCGTATTTTGGGGTTATATCGTTGCAGAGTATCGTCTTTGATTGGGTCTTTTATTGTTTCAAACAACGAACAAAATAGTTATAATGCACATTTATTGTTTGAGTCGTGTTAATTTTACCAAAGATGAATGTTTGTTTGGAGCTATTGGGCATTTTCGTACGTGGGCCGATGTAAAGAGCTATGGTATGCTCCACATGTACTGATCTAACTAATGGGCTTATGACCCACATGTTCGGATTATGGGTCGAACATGTCGAATGGTACACAGTCCCCTAGCTTCAAGCCGAGCAGAGGGAGGCGAGGAGGCTACAAATGGATGAAGAGGTATCATTGGTGACAAGACGTTTTGTTAGAGGGTACGTCACACACGGGTTTCGGAGCGTCTTTCGATGAGATGGCCATTCTTTATTTCCTTATTTCCTACCACTTCACCTCCCTTATATTAAAAAAACCTTCCTTTACCTCATTGTCATTTCTATCTCCGCACCTTGCTTAAAAAAAAAAACTCGTGCCCCCTACGATAGTGCCTCCTCCGTCACGTTGGTTATCGGGTATGTGCAATCCCCTCCTCGTACTATTTTTATGTTGTGTTAAAGATTCATTTCTGGTGCCTGTTTATAGTTTCCAAATTTGAGATTGGTCGGCTACTTCTGGTTTACAGTCTTTATTCTTTCGTGTTAAAGCTGTTCTGCCTAGCCCTTTGGTGTATTTATGTGTGAATCATTTTCGTAGATGGATTGTGAATCAGCTGGGATTCATCCGAGCTTTCTTTATTTGGTGCTCTTATTTTAGTATCATACCGACCACAAATGTATTCCTCTATTTCTTTGAATTTAAAACCTCTGGAAAACAGTTGTGGTCATCCTTGAATAGCATGTCAGGGAGAGGCTTACTTTCCCTCTTCCAGTCCTTGTATAAAAATTTCAAGCGTCGTTTTATCAAGGTTTGTCCCTCTGTCAGTCATCCGACCTTGTTGGATGACTTCCCTCTTTATTTGACGCAAAAACCTCATTTCCAAAGTGACCGTAGTCTCGAAAACCTGGATGCAAAGGAGCGAGGCATATGTGAATCCTTGGAGAGCCTCAATGTTGTCTTTGATACCTCGACTATCCTGACCAGAGAGTATGATCATGGTCTTCTTAAGGCGTACATGGGTATTTATCTTTTCGGCTTACTTTATATTTTCATCTATGCTAGTGACTATGAGAACTTATATTTTCTTCTCACTGCAGAAAAAATGTTATCCACTATCGACAAGGACAACCTGGCGGCTTGGATCAAGAAAATGATGGTCGCGAAAGAATCTGTAGTGGAGAGTAAGGGGGGCATCGGGTGGGGTGCAAATTGAGTCCAAGCATGATGAAGAAACCACCTCGGGTCTTATAAAAAAGAAGAAGATTGAAGTCTCTGTTCCCTCAGGTCAATCTCACTCTGATGGAAGAGGTCCAAAAATCCAACCCCTACCCATCCAAGAACACATTGGGTGTAATTCGACGGCTAAGACTAGTTTGTGGGATTCAAATTTTGACATTTCGGCTCACAATAAGTTGGTATACCTGATGGAGGATGACATAGGCCGCCTCGACAAGCTCGACATTGAGGGCCTTTGCAACGACGCAAAAAACTTACTCGACCAAAAGTAACTACATTTGTGTGTCTTACCAACTGTACGTTGAAAGAAAAAGAGAAATATGAAAAGAAGAAAATCAAGCAAATAGAGGGCCTTTAGAAGAAGGTCGTTCAACTTCGAGCCGACTCCACCCGATGGTTCGAAAAAAGAAAAACCTTAGAAAGGATGATGGAGGAGCTCAAGGAAAAGTCAACTCAAAAAGAGGCTAATCTCCAAAGAGCAATAGAAAACACGAAGAAAAGAGAAAAAGAGCTTTCAAAGATCATAGACGCTTTGCAAGATGATGTGGCGAGTTCCTACATTGTTGGGTTTGAAGCCGCCAAAGACCAGGCCACCATTTTGCATCCCTCCATGGACTTGTCAGATAAATCCATGCAAAAGCATGGTGGAAGGGAAGATGATGGATGGTGCTTAAGTGTTTTAAATTAATTTATTTTGTGACTGTCTGAACAATTTACATGCTTCCTTTGTTTGTTATTTACAACCACACTCTTAACATTTATGCTTTCAATTTATCCTAGCCACCGTTCTAATTAAGGGTTTTGAGGGTTATGTGTATTGAAGCTAACATCTAAGAGCGAAAACTATAACTTATTTAGGCTTTAATTGTTCAACTAGGAAAGTAAAATTCATGAGCTTGCATACCTCGATTACTTGTAGACTTTTTAAAATGAACTTTGTCGTTCCCTCATCGATCAAGGACATTTACTAGATGTGTCTTCTATTGCATCAACCTCGAGTCTATTTGCAGTTTGACCAAGGTCTTCTATGGTTTTTGGCCTCAGACGAGTGGATTCGTGGAAAACTATGTTGGCGAGTTGGTCCAACCTTAGGGTCCGACCAAGTAAATTGGTAGAATATGACATCGTCGAGTTGGTCTGACCTTAAGGTTCGACCGAGTAAATTGGTAGGATATGACATCGTCAAGTTGGTTCGACCTTAGGGTTTGGCCAAGTAAATTGGTAGAATACAAAATTATCGAGTTGGTCCGACCTTAGGGTTCAGCCAAATAAATTGGTAGAATACAACATCGTCGAGTTGGTCTGACCTTAGGGTTCAGCCAAGTAAATTCGTAGAAAACTGTTGGCGAGTTGGTCTGACCTTAGGGTTCAACCAAGTTGGTTTGTGGAAAACAATATTGTCGAATTGGTCCGACCTTAAGGTTTGACCACGTAAATTGGTAGGATACGACATTGTCGGTTGGTCCAACTTTAGGGCAGTAGCGTTTTCGGCTTGATGTCGAGGCTCCCTTTGAGAATCCCCCGGAAATAGTGTTAAAATCACCTAGGATAGGTGTCTCGTGGTCTTTTTCTTTTGTTGTGTCTTCCTTCTTTTCTTTTTCCGCCTCATCATCGAGGTACCTGACCAAATGCTCTTCGCTTACAAACTTTGATAATTGGTAGGCCAAGGTGAGGCATTGCTCAATGTCATGACCTCGGGCGCGGTGGAGCTCACACCAATTGTCTCTTTGTCCGCCTAGCACTCAGTCTGTCTTCTTTGGAAAACGCAACCTTTTCGCCACACTTTCTTTGGTGATGAGCGATTTGTACGAGACCCGAAACCTCATCTTGAGAAGCTCTCCTTCCATTCCTTCTTTGGTATCACCTTTTTTTGCTACGTAAGGGATGTATCTCTGGTCGGAGCGCCGATTCACAGATGAATCAATATTCTTTGGATGGTGGTCTCGCCCACTCTCCCTGTACTTCCCCAACTTGGGTTGTGTGTTGCTAGGCTTTACTACTACCGCCTCCTTTGCTTCTATGTGGGCAACTGCTCTCTCCCTGACCTCGGCCATGGATTCAGCTCGGTTTCGAATGAGAGAGTCACTAAAAGGGCTTGCTCACATGCCCTTCACAAAATCGACAATAACCATTTCCTCGTTTGGCGTTGGGAGCCGAACTAAGAAGGCTCAATGTCTCGCTCTTCCTTTGCTTGATATCAAACAGGTCAAGTAGTCGAGGGGGGCCAACTTTATTGGCTGAGAACTGCTTTTTGAAGATTCGCAAAAACTATTGAAACGATGTTATATGGCCATCCGGAATGCTGCTAAACAAGTGGAGGGTTGTTCCTATGAACGTTCCCATGAGCATCTTGCAACGAACAACATTTGAGTCACCTGATATGATCATCTAGGCCCTAAATGCCTTTAAGTGATTCTCTGGGTCCTCCACTCTTAAGAAAGGAGTCATCTTCTGCAAAATACAAGAATTCTGGAAAGTTAGAAACTTGGAAACTGTTAAAAAAAATATAAACTACAATATTTTCCTAAGATCCTTGGAGCATAAAAGCCTATAAAAGGACACAAGCATCAAAGAGAAAAGGGGGAGCTTCATAGGGGTTTCTTAGTTTATTTTCTTCTTAGTAATTTCTTTTGTTTTGCCTCCGCATGGAAGGCTAAACCTTTTTGGTTTATTCTTTTGTAATTCCCCATTGAGTTCTGAGGTTTTGTCCAATAAAAGTTTTGATTTTTAATTCTCTATAGTAGTTGTTTTAATATTCTAATCTCCTGGAAAAACTGGTTTTTGTGAGAGGTTGTACTTGAACGCATGATTGAGAGTCTTCCTTATCTTAAACTTTGGTTTCTTAGTTAGTTCACATTGTTCTAATTAATTTCTTGGGCGCATGATTCAAGAGAGAGGAGGTAAGCATTCCCATGGAGTATACACATGGAACAAAGTGGGTATTGATTAAACTAGTAGACACATGTTTTACTAGTGAGTTTCAGTTGAATTAGATTGACGCATGTTCAATCTGGTTTAACTCTGTTGGAGGATTGAGAAAAGATTAATCTTTAGAGAACCTGTGAAGAATTCAATGGTGGAAGAACTTGGGAATCAACCACTTTTTATTTGTTGTTTCAAATCTCTTTTATATTTCCTGCATAACTATCTCAATCCTCTTTCTATTATTATTGTTATTACTAACTCTTATTATTGCAGATAGATTCTAAACATCGATCTGTTAATTTCACTATTGGATTCGTTGGGAGACGACTTGGGGTCATCTGACCACAATTATACTATCATCTCTCTAGTGTTAGACAAGTCTACACTATAATTATATTAATTTGACAGCAAAACGACAACAATCAATGGGCTTTTCTGGAGAAAGGCTGAGGGTCATCCCTTGAGGGCGGGTTCGGGGAGCGAACTCGCACAACTTGTCGTTGATGTCTGTGCATGGTTTTGCGCAGCTTTTCATTAGCCCTTTGTAGCTCCTCGTTTACCCGCACAGTTTCCTCCATCATCTTTCGGGATGCTTCTACCTCTCTCAAGAGATGATCCTGGTGGGCTTGAGCTTCTTCTCTCTGCCGCTCTTGTTCAGCTCGGGCTTCATCCCTTAGCTTCGTCTGTTCGGCTCATGCCTCCTCTCTTAAGCGATCACACTCAACACGAGCCTCCTCCCGGAGACGCTCTTACTCAACTTGTGCTTCTTCTCGAAGACGATCTTGCTCCCTGATGATCCTCATTAGCTTGTTGGAGGACTCTCATCGTTTCAATGATTTGTTGCAACATGGGGATCCCGTCTTCGTCGGGAGTCGAAGCTCCTTGCCTTGTGTTTCTCATCTCGTGCGCTGGTGTGGGTGAATTCGTGTTGGTAGCTAGTGGGATTAGTTTCACTGGCCTCACGGTGGGCACCAAATAATCTGGCTGGCTGACCTGGGTCGAACCGTTGCGATGGTTGCTATTGTTAGAATATATGGCCTTAAACGAGAGGGGGGTGAATTGTTTAAGGGGGATTTTCGCAAACTTTGAAGATATAATGAAAATCAATGCTGAATGACAGAGAAAGAAATCAAAGAAACAAAGAACCAAAACTGTTTCAAGATGATATCAGAAAAACAATCGGTTGTTTCTTCGAAACAATCGGTTGTTTTTATCAGCAGTTTATAAAAACAACTTAAAAACAGAATTTAAAGAGTTAAGGGTAAGAGATAAGCACGCAAGCAATTTATACTGGTTCACTCTTACACCAAGAGCTACATCCAGTCCCCAGAAACCACTGGGTATTTCACTATGCAATAAAAACCAGATTACAAACACCACACACCAAAGTAGTGACCTTGAACCCCTCAAGAAACACACTACCTTTGGCAAACCACACCAAGAATGTTGATCTTGAACCCCTCAAGAACACACAACACTCCTTGGCAACACAACTACAGAAATACAGTAATCTAGGAAGAAGGGAATAGAATACACCTGGGTATTACAAAGCTTAAAGATCAGAATTACAACCCAATCCTATTCCACACACTTAAGAATGATCCAAAGCTCTTTCAAATCTTGGAAAAACTGTTTTGATAAAATCTTTCTGTTACTTCAAGATTAGGAGCGTAAAACTACCTTTTATATAGACCCACCAAGTGGTCAAAAGCATTTAATAAAGGAGCCAAGTTAGTTAGGATCATTTAAAACATATTAAAACCGCTTAACAGAATTATGTTACGGTTTGCAGGAAAACAATCGGTTGTTTTGTCGAAACAATCAATTGTTTTGGTTTGACAGTAAAGTCAACCAAGTTTTTCAAAAACAGCTAAGGCAAAACAACCTGTTGTTAGGTAAAACAACCTGTTGAATTTTTGACAGCTTTTTAGAAAACACATTTTTTCAAAAGGTTAAAGATTCAAGTGAACTTGGATCAACTTAAGGAGTGAATTAACAAGTTTCAAACAACTAGACAACACACACACCCAGCAACAAGGTCTTCAAGCTTTCCTCTTGGATTTGGAGACATCAAAGCATCTTGTTCAACAGCTATCTCCCTCTGTCTTTCTCACAGATTCCAACAAAGGGTGCTCCACCTATTGATTACACTCTAACGATCAAGTTAGTGAGAGCACTTATATATTATAATGTAGTGTAAATAGCGTAGAATCAACTTACCTTATGCCTAGGGTCTCAATGCCCTTTTATAGCACTCGTTAGGAGTTGATAACTACATAATTAATCTGTTAATATTTACCCTCGTATTTTGGGGTTATATGTTTGCATAGTATCGTCTCTGACTAGGTCTTTTCTTGTTTCAAACAACTAATTCAATTAGTTATAATGCATATTTACTGTTTGGATCGTGTTAATTTTATCAAAGATGAATGTTCGTTTGGAACTATTGAGCCTTTTTGTATTTGAACCGATGCATGGAGCTATGGTATGTTCCAAATATACCGATTTAACTAATGAGGCTAAAATCCACATATTCGGATTATGGACCGAACATGTCAAACAATATATATATATATATATATATATATATATATATATATATATATATCATATTTACTAAAGTTTTAAAAGTCTATAATAATGCTACAATTCACTATCAAGGTTATGAATACTTGGAATTATCAAGGAAAGATAGTCAAATATATGTAAATCTATTTGGGTGGCTGCTCTATAAGTATCTTAAAATTATTTTAAGATATTTATTATGCAAAACAGAATGCTCTTTTTATGGTATTGTATGTAGCAGTGTTTTACTGTGGCTCTGACCAACTTCACATCAATTTTGTGGGTGTGGTCTGTTTTTATTGTCAACATAATAGGTTTGCTTCAGTAGCAAATTATCTGTTCATGGTAATTGTTTCTGGATTTTTATATATGATTTGAGACACTTTAAAAATGTCCCATTTTTAATTCATTTAATTATTTTTTAATAAAAAAATAAAAACTATTTCTTCATAGATATTTATGTCCCGTGCATCAAATTATTGTTTCTTTGATTTCTACAACTGTAAAACCTATATATTGAGACTTTTGAAGGTTCTTTCCTCCTCAAATTTACTTCTGGGTTATGATGGAACGAGGAATGTTTCTGTTGGAAGTTCTTAGTTGGAAACGAACGTATGAGTTTCACTACGTTAACGTCATTACTATGGTCATGTCTGACATGCTCGTGGACAGTTTTACAAAAAGGGGTTTCGAAGTTGTTGTTATATTCACCATGAAAAACAAAGTGGTTATCTTTAGAATTTTCTTAGGCTGAAACTAGTACGCTTGGATTGCTACAATTATCCTATTTTTTGGCTACTGTATCTATTAATTGGGGATGTGGTGAAAATTGAAGCAATACTATATATTGTGTTAGTTTTATGCTTTTGTTCTCTAGTTTTAAAGTTTGATTAGTTTTTGGTTTTTCTTTGTTAGAATTTTGGTAGACATGAGATTCCATTATTATTTGTTGTTGGTAGGTGTTATGTTGATGGTAGGGTGAGATATATTTGGTAAAAATAGTGTAATTGGTGTTAGTTTTATGATTATTCTCTTTAGAGTATATAATAGGATCTTTGAAATGGTACATTTTTTAGTTCTAGAGAATGAGGTTTTTTTTATAAGGGATGGGTATCCTAGCCTTTTATATTTATTTTTTTATTATTGATAACAAAATCATTAAAAAATTAATTTTTAATTATGAGATTTTTATAAATATATTTCTCTTTCATTTACCACCCTATTAACTGACATGCATTTAACGATTGATTTCAAGTTTAATTTTTAATGACGTTAAATAGCTTAAACAAAAAGTTGTTTCCTTTAATAGTCTTTCTTTTACATGTAGAACGATTATCTTTAATACAAGAGGTATACATACACACACACACATATATATATATATATATATATTATTAATTTAAATTTTTTATTTAATATTAGTCTCACTTTTTAAAATTGTTTCCATATCACATTATTTATTATATTAATTATTTCCCGCAAGTTTTTTAATTTGTATCATCCTACCATTTTTGGTGTTGGTATAATACCATTTATAACTAGAATACGTTTAAGTAAAAATCGGCAATACTTTTAGGAAAAATAACTTCTTTAGTAACTCGAAAACAATTGAAAAATAGATATTATAAATGATGATATAAATTAGTTTATACAATAATTTAACATGTGAAACCTTTTTATTTTATTTTGAAATTCTTAAAATTTTGTTTCAAACATGCATGTGCCTGTTTCAAAGATGCGATAAACACTGATAATTATGGTTTTTATTTTGATATAATGATAGCAATTATCAAAAGTTGACTTCATATATGTGATGAAAATAAGTATAGTGCCGCCCACTCTAATCACACTTTTCCTAGGCGACTCTTACCTAATTCATTTTGCTATTGTCTCACACCCATCACAATCTACTCCTCATCAAATTTAATTTTAATTTTAATTTTAATTTTTGCACTTAAAACCTACCTTACCTAATATAAAATTTCCATCAAAAACTTCAGTACTGTTTGTTTACCAACGAAGGATGATCACATTTTTGCATTTGTTGGGTGATTTAAATCAGACATATAGCAGAAGAAATACAAAAACATATTGTTCCTATCTCAGTTTAACAACATCATCTGAACATGGGTTAACTTCGTTTCTCGAAGGTGTACACATTTTGTGCCAAATTGTAGAACGATAAGTGGAGCCTTAATCATGTTTTTTATGTTATATAACAGATAGGAGTGGGTACTATGGGAGATATACGGAATATCTATAATAAGGAAAGATTTTGTATTTTATTTGCATATTGAAGACATAGTGTATCATACACTTTTTTTTTATATAGATTGAAGTTAAAAAAATATAATAATTTATGATATATTTATAAATTTTTTGAATCTATTTAAAAAGACTCTTTAAGATATTTTATAAAAAAAATACAATTTGTATGAAAAAATTTAATTTAATTTCCTTTTTCATTATAAATGTATATTTTTATGTAATAAATATTTATTTAGGGTTAATCAATAATGACTGAACAGTAGGTAAAATCAGTATTATCTACAGATCTAAATCAGTAGGTAAATTCAGCATTACCTACGGATAATACCCACAGACAGTATTACCTACCAACTATTACCTACGGGTCTTATTACCTACCAACTATTATCCACCAACAATTATTACCCACGAATCTCTATTACTTACGAACTATTACCCACGAATATATATTATTTACCAACTATTATCATAATATTTATATACATAATATTAAAAATATTATTATAATATAAATAATTATAAAATCAAAACTAATATTCACAAATAATAATATTCATAACCAATAATATTAATATAATAATATAAATAATATATTAGTATTATATTAATAATATAAATATTATTATTATTATTATTATTAATAATATTAGTAATATTAATAGTATTGATGATATTAATAATATAATAAGATTAATAATATTAGTAATAATAAAATTATAATATTAATAAATAATATTATTTATTAATAATATTAACAATATTAACAACACTAACCATATTAATAATGTTAAAATACTAATAATATTAGTAATACTAACCATATTAATGATATTAATAATATTAATGATATTAAATATATGAATAATATTAATATTTTTATTATTATTAATTATATTAATATTAATAATCATACTAATAAGTATAATAATAATTTCATAATAATATAATAACAAAAATTGATTGATGTAATAGTTAAAGTTTATTTATTTATTTCTTAATAGATTTGACTTCGAGTTTCATATTTTAATTTATGTAAATAAATTAAATTTTTTTTATAGTGGAAATTGATTATTTATCTAAACACATTCTAATTAACTTTGTGAGAGATAAATTGCATGATGCAATGCCAATTCTTTTTCTTTTTACCACACTTTACTCAAAGAATTGATAGGAGATGGTGTATTTGTCTGAAATGAGAAGGAGGAACTCCATGATTGCTTCCATGAATGAAAGAGAAATAATTCAAAATTAAAATCAATTGTTTCAACAAAAATATGAAAACTGAAAAGCATGTTTATCATCGTCCTTTCGAATTTGGGAGGAGTTGAGTTGAATTTTGTAAAGGATGTATTTCTTCCGTGTCCATCTTCTTTTTCAATATTTCTACCCTAATTAATTTTTTTAACATTTTGACGCATTTATTTTGAGGATAAGAAAGAAAAAATTATTTGACAATTTCTCTAAGAGTTTGACTTCGAAACGTAGTAAATGTGCACAAAATTCAATACTATAACAATACATACGTCATTAAGGTAACATAATCAATTAAATTAAATGTATGATGTCTTTAAAAATATTTAATGAGAATGAGATGTTTTTTTTTTTAAATAGGACAGAAAAAAATGTAATTTTAATAAAGGCTAAATTGTGCAAAAGATCATGATAAAATTAGGGAATCTCAAAAAGTTACACCTCCAAAGTTTTATCAATCATACACTATATACCACAAAATATAATTATAAAGGAAAAAAAAAATACAATTTCTTGGGGGACTAAATGTGAGGGTAAAAAAAAGAGGATGAGTATCTCATTATTTAATGTGAATGAAAGTTATTACCTACCATAACTACTTATTTTTACTATATTTGTTCTATTTTCTATTTTCAATTTCTAATTAAATAAATTTAACTTAAATTTCTAAAATGACTGCATACAAAGTTAGCATGCCTTTAAAAAAAACTCGAGGATATAAATTTTTTTGGAAATATGATTTCTACAAATTCAAAATTATATATACCGTGAAAAAGACATTCCTTTATAGTTTTGCATTTCGAGGAAGCTTACTTTTCTGCCCATTATGGAAGTTAAAATTATGGGAAAAGTTTGTACCTCTCATAGGGTTGGGTTATTATATTAGGGATGATAATAGGTTGTGGAGGGTGAGTTTGAATACTATCTTTATTCTTGAACTAAAATTATTTTGTATTTTTATTTTTATATATAATGAGTATGGATTTTTTTTCTCTCATTTTCATCTTTATCGAGTAATGGATATATACTCGTACCTGTCTCTTCATTGTTTTAATTATTAATTAATTTTTTTTATAAAATTAAAATTATAGTAAAGGAAACATCACATTATCAAGTATTTAATGTAAAGTTCTTCGTCCTCTTCCTATTAGATGAGAATTTCCTTCACCAGGCTGGGTTAAAATTAATACTGATGGGGCTGCTAGGGGGTATCCTGGTCTTGCTACTTGTGGGGGTATTTTTCGTGGGAGTATGGGAGAATTTATTGGTGTTTTTTCAGCGTTTCTTGAAGTTCAGACTGCTTTGGTTTCTGAGTTTTATGGAGTTATACATGCTATGGAGGAAGCTCAAAAAATGGGACTTACTAATGTATGGCTTGAATGTGATTCTGCCTTAGTTTGTGTTGCGTTTACTGCTAGGACTAATGTTCCGTGGATGCTTCGGAATCGATGGAATACTTGTCTTAATTTTTGTGGGACAATCAGGTTTAGGGTTACTCATATTTTTCGTGAAGGGAATGCATGTGTTGATAAGTTGGCTAATTTAGGATTTATTCATAGAGAATCATTTCATTGGTATAATAGACTCCCAGCTAGTCTGTTCTTAGAATTCTTTATGAATAGATATAATCTACCTATGTATCGTTTTTGTTAACATATGGGTTTTGGTCTAGTCCCCCCATATTTTTGTATTTTCTTTTTTTTTTCTTTTTTTAATAATATTTTTTTTTCATGTGATGGCAGATGATTTTTGTTACTTGAGGTGTCAGCCTAGCTGAGATGTCAAGTGCATAGTGATGCCTAACATGAAAACTTTTTATGTAAAAAAAAGTATTTAATGTAAAAAAGATATACATTTTATTTTTTTTTAATGTCAAATATCAATGAAAAATTATAATTATAAATAGCAAAAGAGAGTATCAAATAACAATTAGATAAAAATAAAGTAAAAGTTTTTGAGTGATTTAAAACGGGGATGAGCATGAGGATGTGATACAAATTAATTGGAACGAGTATGGGGATTGAGACAGAGTACATACCTAATTAAAAAAAATCATATATTACTTTTTTTAATCAACAAAAAACAAATAAATAAAATAAGAGGTATTTCAGGGATACCCGAAGCCTTATACATCAAACCATAAAAGCCCCTCTACTCAAATTAGATAAGATATTACTTATACTCATGTATAATCAATATGAAGATTTTTCATTAAAATTAGGATAGGTTAAGACCATCAATAGTACAAAATACGGAATTAACGACCCTATATAAAGACGGTTCACGAAGAACAATCGTAATAAAAAAGGCAGTGACATTTTTGTAATTTTTTTGCCATTTTAAACAACAGTTCCTACCTGAATTGTCATTATATGTTAATGTTTGCACTAATAACGACGCTTCCTATGTTAACCATCATTATAAAGTGTCTCCTATTGCAGCGCAAACTTTCCTATCTTAATCTCGTTGTCCACTCTCAGCTCAACTCTCACTTTCTTTACACTTTCAGCGTCACCCTTCATCTTCTTTCACCCACAACTCTCCCAAGTGTCGCCCTTGAAGTTGCCTCCATCACCAATGCGAATTCCAACGGCGCTCCTCCGCAGTCAACCCAGACACTCCATTTCTGTCGTGAGTACTCCAAAGAGCACCGCCACTCCGTTTTCGACGCAAGCGTCGCGCCTTTGATTCGCCAAACGTTGCTCCGTGTTGTGCCTCTGCTCCTCTGCGAACGTTGCTCCACGCCTCTACTCCGTAGCGTTGTGCCTCTGCTCTTCCGGCTGGTGGTCGCCCGCAACAGTGGTCCCTCGCGCCTGGCTGCCCTCAACCCTTAGCTCACTGTCGCGCCATTTTTTTCCCGCCAGGTTATTCTTTATTTCTTTATTTTGTTTGAATAGTTTTTACTTTTTTTATTAGTGTTTTAATATTTTTTTAATTTTTTATTATTGTTTTAATATTTTTTACTTTTATATTAGTGTTATAATAAGTTTGTGAATGCAACATGTTGATTCTAAGTCCGAGGGTGCCCGACCCTCAGAAATTTAGATTTTTTTTTGTAATGAATTACATAATATTTGTATACATTGAAGGCGTTGATTCTAAGTCCGAAGGTGTCCGACCTTCGGCATTTTGGATTTTGTTTTATAATGAATTAGATAATATTTGTATACATTGAACGCGTTGATGCTGAGTTCGGGGGTGTCCGACCTTCGACAATTTTAATTTAGGTTTATAATGAATTAAATAGTTTTCTTAGTTTCCCAGCTCTATGGATCAAAGCTGGATTAATAAACCACGTATAACTGATGGATGCAAAAGAGGGGTGGAAGAATTCATACAGTTTACACAATGTAATGCCATTAGTAATCATAATGGAGTAAGAATGAGGTGTTCTTGTGTGAATTGTTTGAATAGAAGAATATTGAATGTTTTCGAAATTCGAGAACATCTTTGGTGTGATAGGTTCTTAAAAAATGATACAACATGGACGTGACAGAATTGTTGCACTTACCAAGTGTTTGCGAAGCTTCAGAGTTTGTTGATGATTTCCCAATGGACGATAGATTAGAGGACATGATTTGTGATGTGGGAGCATAATCATTTTCTAAAGCGGTTTTCGAAAATATGTCTAATGATGTAGAGACTCATTTGTATCCTGGTTCAACTAATTTCACACGATTATCAATAGTGTTAAGGTTAATGAATTTGAAGGCAATGAATGGATGGACTGACAAAAGCTTTACACAATTACTTGAATTGTTGAAGGACATGCTCCTAGAAGGAAATACATTACCCACCTGAAATTATGAGGTAAAAAAGATTCTTTGTCCGATGGGAATGGAATATAAAAAAATACACTCATGTCCTAGTGATTGTATTTTATACAAAAATGAGTATGGTAATTTAAGAAGATGTCCCAAGTGTAGTTTGTCACATTATAAAGTTAAAGTTGGTGAAAAAGAATATAATGATGAAGTCACAAAGGAAGGTCCTCCTGCTAAGGTCGTTTGTTATCTTCCAATAATTCTAAGGCTTAAGTGTTTGTTTACAAATGCAGATGATGCTAAAGACCTTAGGTGGCATGCAAATAATAGAATGGGCTACTTCGTCATCCAGCTAATTCTTTGCAATGGAAGAAGATTGATAAATAATTTCTTGAATTTGGAAAAGAATAAAGAAACTTAAGACTTGGATTGGCTACTAATGGAATGAATCCCTTTGGAAATTTAAGTGGTAATCATAGTTCATAGCTCGTTTTGTTAGTGATTTACAACTTACCTCCTGCTTTGTGTATGAAGTGCAAATACATGATTTTGTATGATGATCTCTGGTCTAAAACAACCTGGAAATGACATAGATGTTTATCTTAATCCATTGATTGAAGATTTGAAATTATTGGAATGAAGGCGTTGATGTGTTTGACGCGTTTAAGAATGAATCTTTCCGATTGCGTGCAATGTTATTTTGTACTATCAATGACTTCCCTGCATATGGGAACTTGTCAAGTTATAGTGTGAAAGGCCACAGAGCACATCCAATATATGAAGAGAAGGCATCATATGAGCAGTTGAAACACGAAAGAAAAACCGTGTATCATGGGCATCGTAGATTTTTAAAGAAATATCATATGTATCGTAGATGGAAAAAAGCTTTTAACAGATACCAAGAACATGATATTTGTCACACTCCTTTAAGTGGCATTGAAATTTATGAAAAGATAAAAAAATGTTAATGTCACTTTTGGAAAAATGAAGAAGAAGCAAATTGTGAGTGAAATATGGAAGAAGAGATCAATCTTTTTCGATCTTCCTTATTGGTGTAAGTTAGATGTCAGACAATGTATAGATATTATGCACGTAGAAAAGAATGTGTGTGACAGTCTAATAGGAACACTTCTTAACATTAAAGGCAAAACAAAGGATGGTGTGAATGCACGTCTGGATTTGATTGAGATGAATATACGAGAGGAACTGACATCGCGAGAAGTTGGTAAACATACATACTTGCCTGCAACATGTTACACTTTGTCAAAGAAAGAGAAAACAAGTTTTTGTGAATGTCTTAAAGGTGTTAAGGTACCCCAAGGCTACTTTTTAAATGTGAAAAGTCTTGTATCTATGAATGATTTGAAACTAATTGGCTTAAAGTCTCATGATTGTCATGTTCTAATGCAACAATTACTACCGGTGGCTATTTGTGGAATCTTACCAAAAAATGTTAGAGATACAATCACTCGACTATGTTCATTTTTCAATTCCATATGTAGTAAAGAGATTTACTCACAGAAGTTGGATGAACTTGAAGAAGAAATAATTGTTATCTTGTGTCAACTCGAGATGTTTTTTCCTCCATCTTTTTTTGATATCATGGTACATTTGGTTGTTCATCTTGTAAGAGAAATCAGATTGTGTCAGTCAGTTTATATGCGATGGACGTATCTAGTTGAACGATACATGAAGATTTTGAAGGGTACGCGAAGAATCAATGTCGTCCGGAAGCTTCCATTATTGAAAGATATATTTTAGAAGAATCTATTGAGTTTTGTTCTGAATACTTGTCAAAAGCCAAATTTATAGGAGTTCCTGAAAAAGGTTGGCACTCTCGTAGATATATAAGTAAATCTTCAAAAGGTGTACATGTCATAAGCAAATGTAGAGAAGATGTTCTGCAAGCACACTTGTATATCCTGAATAACACTGATGAGGTGTTACCATACTTAGATACACACAAAGACATTGTCAAATATAAGAATCCAAGGCAATAAAAAAAAGGGTGTTAATTGAGCATAACAAAACTTTCATGTCATGGTTTAAGCAACAAATCATGAATGATCCATCAACATCTAAAACATTAACATCAACATCTTTATACTTTTGATTTATTAAATATATTAGTACCAACTTATTGAAATTTAGGTATATTTCTGGATTATGCTTCAATGAGGGGAAACAAAATATATATGGGTTTTTAGACCCTCAACTCATTCAATCACTTGGAAACAAGAAGTCAGAAACACAAACATACATCACCACTGCCTTAAAGAATGGAGGAAAACAAATTTATTTTGCTCCGTACGTCCATGAGTAAGTCCATATTTATTAAATAACTTCTACTAAATTATTGAAATAAGAGAAACTAATTGATTAGTTATATATGCATCATTGGCAGCTATTGATTATATATGTTCAAGATCATACCGCTGCATGATTTTTCTCCTTGCATAAGAAACCCCCTACTTATTTTAAACACATTATAGATAGGTACGAAAATTTCATTTAACATTCATTATTACTTATATATTATATAATGTTATGTATTCTAACATGAAATCTTCTTATTTCAGTGTTTACTCTGGATATAACATGTTGAGTGGAGGGGAAGTGCAAACACAAAAAAACTGACTTGGATGTACCTTAAGGTATTTAAAGTATATATGTTCACTCAATTTAATGTGTCTCATTCATTCATTTAATACGTTTATTTTCAAATATAGTCCTACAGACAATCTGAAAGTTATGAGTGCAGTTATTAAGTTATGCAGTGGATGTCAGCTGTTGTGCGTGTTAGAAAAGATGGTTTTAAACTAGAGGGGGGGTGAATGGTTTAAAGGGGTTTTCGCAAACTTTTCAAAGCTAGAATGAACTTATTTCAGAAACCAATTGATTCAGCAATTCAGTTAGCCAAAACAGCAAGCAAAACTGTAATACTAGAAAAAACAATCGATTGTTTCTTCGAAACAATCGGTTGTTTATACCAGCAAACAACAAAAAAAATGAATTTAAAGAGTTAAGGATAGAGAGATTGTACACAGTTGTTTATACTGGTTCACTCCAAACTAGAGCTACATCCAGTCTTCTCAGAAACCCTGAGGATATCCACTAAGCAATCACCACTTGATCACTTACACCACAACCAAGAGAATGACCTTGAACACCTCAAGAAACACACTCTCCTTGGCCAACACTAATATAATAATTTCATAATTTTGCATAAAACCTTTAGGAACATAATAATTTCTAATTTTGCATAATCTAACAGAGTGACCTTTCTTCATGCAGTAAAAGCATGTAACAATCGGTTGTTTCGTCTTAACACTCGATTGTTTTTCTGATTTTCTCAAAAAGCTTTTTGAAAACCTATCTTGCTTGTTCTGTGGATTGAAGCCTAAACCAGCTTTTCCAAAAACACATCTTTGAGATGCTAGGACATTCTCAAAGTTTGACTTTCCTTTTGAAAGCTTGTCCACAGTTTCAACAAGATAGTGAACCTTTTTCTCAAGATTTTCACAATTTGTGCAATTGAGAGTATCACACTTGCAAGAGGCATTTTTGAAATCTTTTTCCAATTTTTCAAAATCACCTTTTGCTTTTCTCAGTCCCTCTTCAAGTGATTTAACTTTCTTTTCAAGCTCATTGTTAAGATCTTTCAATCGGTTGTTTGAAAGAACCAATCTATTAGCTTCATCATGAGTTTCTTGAAAAGCTTCAAGCAATTCACTATAGTTTTGTTCATTTAAGGAAGCACATGAACTTACCTCACTTGAACTGCAAGAATCATCATCATCATCCTCAGCAACTAAGCATATGTTGCCTTTTTCATCTTCACTTGATGAAGAGCTTGATGATGATACTTCATTTTCATCCCAAGCAATGTGGCTCTTTTTGTCTTGCCTTTCTTCTCCTTGTAGCTTGTCTTTTTCTCTTTGCTCTTGTTGGGACAATCAGCCTTTATGTGACCTTGCTCACCACAACCAAAACAAGTATAGTTATTTGAATTAAATTCATTGGGTTTCTTGTTTCCATACCTATCCTTGTTGTTGTCTATGTTGCAGTTTCTCTTTAAGAATTTGCTGAATTTTCTTGACAGCAAACTAAGATTTTCCTCATCACTATCATCACTTGAATCTTGCTTTCCCTTATGTTTGGATGCTTTCAAGGCTATGCTCCTTGTGTGCTTATCTTCACTCTCTTGAACATTGAGTTTATTCATCTCTAGCTCATGTTCCCTAAGATTTCCAAACAAAGAGGCAACACTTAATGATGTTAGATCTTTAGATTCGAAAATAGCAGTTACCTTTGGTTGCCATGCTTTATAAAGACATTTTAAGATCTTGATGTTCAGCTCCTCTTTATCAAACGTCTTGTCAAGGCTCATAAGGTGATTGATGATGTGTGTAAACCTTTTCTGCGCTTCAGCTATGGTTTCACCTTTAAGCATTCTAAACATCTCATACTCTTGAATGAGAGCATGCTTTCTAGCTCTTTTCACCACATTTGTTCCTTCATGAGTGACTTCCAAAGTATCCCACATTTCTTTTGATGATTTGCATTGTGAGACCCTGAAAAACTCATCAGAATTTAAAGCAGAGGTTATAATATTTTTGACAATGCAATCGAATTTGGCCTTTCTACTTTCTGCATCAATCCATTGAGACCATGGCTTCTCAATGACAGAACCATCTTTTTCAAACATTGGGATAAAAGGGCCATTTTCAATTGCATCCCAAATTCCTTTGTCAAGAGATTCCATAAATATTTTCGTTCTAACTTTCCAAAACTGGTAATTCAAACCACAAAACAAGGGTGGTCTGTTTATTGAGGCACCTTCCCCAAACGGTAGTCTATCAGCCATTTTGAAAGATTTTAGGATCAACTTGAATAACTTTCAAGAACCAAACTCTTGATGCCAATTGTTAGAAAAGATGGCTTTAAACTAGAGGGGGGGTGAATGGTTTAAAGGGGTTTTCGCAAACTTTTCAAAGCTAGAATGAACTTATTTCAGAAACCAATTGATTCAGCAATTCAGTTAGCCAAAACAGCAAGCAAAACTGTAATACTAGAAAAAACAATCGGTTGTTTATACCAGTAAGCAACAAACAAACTGAATTTAAAGAGTTAAGGATAGAGAGATTGTACACAGTTGTTTATACTGGTTCACTCCAAACTAGAGCTACATCCAGTCTTCTCAGAAATCCTGAGGATATCCACTAAGCAATCACCACTTGGTCACTTACACCACAACCAAGAGAATGATGACCTTGAACACCTCAAGAAACACACAACCAATCTCAGCAAAAACACACACACGAATTGTTCAGTAGTTTACAAAGATTACACTTGTTACAAATGAATATCTGAAATCAATACAAGTAAAATCCTATTCAGCACTTTGATCAATCTCTCAACTCTTTAGCAATCTCAGAACTCTTTGAAAAACTCTTCTTGTCAAAAACTATGTTTCAAGATTCTTAAAACTTAAAAACAGTTTTTCAGAATATATCTAAGAATATAGTTTGTTATCAAATCTTAACAAACTCTTAATTGCATTTAAAACAGATTGGTCAAAGCATTTAATGACTGGAGTGTATCCAGTTAAAGCATTTAAAGCTCAGTCAAAGAAAACAGTTTTTCTGTTATGGTTTTAAAACAAACAATCGATTGTTTCCTCGAATCAATCGGTTGTTTTGTTACTTAACAAAATCACCATTCAAAAACAGTTTTCAAACTTTCTCAAAACACCTAAGTGTAAACAATCGGTTGTTTCGACAAAACAATTGGTTGTTTCAACTTAGTTTGAAAAACATTTTGCTTTGATAAAATTGAGATGCTAATTTCTTTGAGATTTAATCTAAGGGTTGATTACAACATTGAACTACCCCACAACAAAGCTAAAACCAGCACAGCAACATCAAGCAAAGCAGAGGTTCATCATCTTTCAAAGGATTTGGATTCTTCAAAACATTGAACACCACTTGGTTCAATAGTGCGAGCTACAATTAATAGAGGTTAGGATCAAGTAATACCTCAATACAAAAAACACTTTAAAATTCGAAGTTTATTATTCATGCACTAATTAAAAAAAAAATTCAAATGTCACAGTTTTTCAATGACCAACAGCCGCTAGGTTCAGAAGCATTGGAGTACGTGAGGACAACATGGTCAAAGTATTTTGTAACCATGTATAACACCTTAAGATAGATAAACTATTAGAATGAGATAAAACTTTTTCATATATTAGCATAACTTTTTGTAGAATGTTACTAGAATAAATAAATTATTAGAATGAGATCAAACTTTTTCATATATTAACAAACAAATTTTGTAGAATGTTATAATTTGTTGTATGTATTTTTCATATTTAAATTATGATTTTAAATATTTTTATTTTCTGAAAATTAGATATTTTAGGCAAGTTTGAGGTGTATATATATAAAATAAAATATTTTTTTTTTGAAAAAAAATTACATATAACGACGGTTCCACTAGTTATTCAGAGTATAAGTAACGACGGTTGAAACCGTCGTTATAATTCATTTATAACAACATCAATAATAACAACGGTTCGAGAACCGTCTTTATATCATTTTTAACAATCGTTATTTATTTATTTATTTTACTAGTGAATACCCACAATTTTACGGATTAATTTGTCATTCCTACTCTTTGTGGAGAATTTAGATACACTATCAACTACTGTTTTAATGAATATAACATTTCTAGGTGGGAAGCTAATTTCCTGAGATACCAAAATTCATTGAAGGAAAATTTTTAATATATATATTTAATACTTATGAATCAAGGATTGAATCCTTAACACATACTTCAGAAACCATGGATATCTCAATCACAAATAAACCATGAAACAATACAAAATACTATCTCTATCTCAGCAATTTTTAGTTTTTTAAAAAAAAATTCAAATTAAATAATATTCTTAATTTATAAAGACTTTTTTCATAATTATTAAATATTGACATAATGTTTTTATTTGCAACAGATAAAAACAATATACTTAGTTTTTATAAAATTATTTCAGTAAATGACATAAAAATAAAATAAATTGGGGGTGATTATGAAAGGAGGAAGCAAATAAATATGATGAGCTATAAAATAAAATAAAAAGAAAGAAGCAAAGATACAGAGTGGAAAAGTTATAATGGCAATCAAACTAACTGAATAACATACCACAATAAGTTAACACTAATTATACAACATAGTCATTATGAGAGAGGCAACGAATTCGGTTGATCACAATGCATGAATCCTTTTAATAAAGTAATCCTTGTATATTTTAAACATTTTTTGTGTGACAAAGCACATGAATTTTTTCTACAAAAGTATTGATGTCTTTGAAATGTTATTTGACTTTTCCTCAATTAAAAGTGTTGTTTTACATAGAGCTAGTTATTCCATTCATATGTCCAATAGTCAAAATGGTGCCCCCTCTTCTTGACTTTCCAATATGGTTTGGAAATGAAACCTCCAAGGGTTTCAAAAATTCCCATGTCACTGCCTTTTCACCATCAATATGGTTAATTAACCATGATGAAATGCATATATAGTGAGGACCACCCCATGCACATGCATCACCCTCACCCTAGAAAAATCAACATGTCTTGTAGTGTGGTTAATAAACTTGTCAGCATTGGGACCTCTTTCTTTCTCTTTACGGATTCATAATGATCTCATAATCGAAATATTTGACTTGACTCCACTTCCCAACATTCAACACCAACAAAGAAACCAAATAATATCTCAAAAATGTATATAAATATGTGGGGAAGAGGAGAATTACGCAACCGTTTTATGAGAAGTTCTTTGGCGTGTGGTTGGAAAGAAACAAATATTACCAATAATAGAGAAGAGAGAAATGAATGATAAGGTACAAGACTGTGATGATACCAAGAAGGCTGAAGAAGTTGTGCTTCCTGGCTTCAGATTCCACCCCACAGATGAAGAACTTGTTGGCTTCTATCTGCAGAGAAAGGTGGAAAAGAAGCCTCTTAAAATTGAACTCATCAAACAGGTTGATATCTACAAATATGATCCATGGGATCTTCCAAGTAAGATCTGCTTCCACTATGAGTTTGGTAGTACTTCATTTGTGCCTATGTATGGTGGAAAACATATAACTATTTCTCATCTTCTGCAGTTTAATTTTCATGAAAGGTTTGTTTATAAGACTCATTCAACAAGGAGTTTAGTGTTGTATGATGAAGAAAACAATTATGTATACTGAATGAAAGTGCTTGTAATGTTGTTTGATTCAACTTTTTCTTAAGAAGTATTTGCTTTGTTTTTTCTTTAAAGAACATTTGAAACAAAGTGCTTCTTGAGATGTAAGCTTTCCTAAGCCAATCTTAATTATCATTTCAGTTATAAGAAGGAAAACTGCACCCACATAAAGCTCTGTTGCTATTCTGATGTTTTGGAAACTTTTCATGTTATTATTTTAGAAAAAGATAAAGCTTTTAAAAGAATGATTAGAAAATTAGATCAATTTATTTGGCTTATGTTGTATAGAACCTTTCTCTCTCTATATATATGAAGCCCTACTTTTGAAATTTGATGGTACATAGATATGTATAATGATTTGATTGTTTGTTATTAATTTGTGAATGATAACTTATATTCTGGGAATTAATGCATGAAGAGGTGAATTCATTCGGGGACAAAGAATGGTATTTTTTCTGCATAAGAGGGAGGAAGTACAGGAACAGTGTGAGGCCAAACAGAGTAACTAGGTCAGGGTTCTGGAAAGCCACAGGAATAGACAAGTCCATATACTGCCTGAAGGAACCTCATGAATGCATTGGCCTGAAGAAGTCATTGGTGTACTATCGTGGAAGTGCTGGCAAAGGCACCAAAACTGATTGGATGATGCATGAGTTTCGTCTTCCACCAAATGCAAAATCCACCACCAACATTGCTAATGCTACCAATAACCTTCATGAAGCTGTAAGTCACTTTATTTATATTTATATTTCTTATCATTTTATTTATACACATATACATCATTTTATACTCTTAATAAGTAACTAAATTTAATTTTTACTCAGTTTTACAAAACTAGATCTTTAGTTGATATGAAATTTTTAACACTTCCCTCACGTCTCGATTGTCAATTCGTCAATTCGTGTGTGAGACTAAATATTTATCGATGGTCTGACTGGTAATAAGTAGCAGGATCAACCAACAAATTATTATTAAGATAGACTCTAAATTACTTTGATACCATTTTAAATATCACCTTATGAACCAATTTTGTAAGGTTGAGTTAGACTTAAAGTACAATTATTAAGAGTTTTTGTTTCATTAAATATAAACTAATTTTAGATAAAAAATAATAATTAATCACTAGATTAACTATATTAAATACTATTTTTGAGATTAAAAAAAAAGTCTTTGTATCTAAAATAGACTTTATTATTAATAAATAATTTTTAAATTGGTATCAATCTTAATAGCTAATTAGATACCAATTTAGAAACTATTTATTAATAATATAAACTACTTTAGATATCAATAATTTTTTTTAATCTCTAAAATAATATTTAATATAGTCGATTTAGCGACTAATTATTTTTTTTTTCTAAAACTAATTTTTATTTAATGATTTTTTTTGTAATATTTTAAATCAAGGTGCCAAAATTTTAAGAGAAAATAATTTATCATGTATAGTAATTTTCTTTTACGATTTTGCTATATATGGTTACCTAAATTTTGTAATAACTATTTTAAAAGTTATATACCTAATAGAGGGAAAAGCTTTACAACCATATAAATGTTTAAATTATTCTTCATACGTAGCACAATTCAGACCCATTTTATAAGGGGAAAATGATAAACAAATGCACAAAAACCACATAGTTTCTTAAATTTTGTATTTATTTACAAGAAGATTTGACTTTGGTCTTTCCTTAGAAATAATTGGATACATGTTGTATATATATGGAAAACATTGACCTCCATATGTGTCAGTCAAATAGAGAAGTTTGTATTTTCTCTCTTTTTTTTTTCCTTCTAGAATTTACAATAGCGTATGAATGAATTTAAAGTTTCTAAACTTTTTTTTTTATATTATCTTTCATATTGATTAAACTAGTCTATTTATTCAACTATAATATTCTAAGATGTTATATTTTTCTACAATATCATTTAAACTTACTTTATAATAATATTTAATTAAATAAATTTTTACACTATAATTATTAATAATAATTAATTAATAGTAGCATGAAAATAATTTATGTTAATAGATGTATAAAATTAAAAATATTATTTCATTTTATGATGGCCTTAATATGGAGTGGAGTACTACTTACACGATTCCATAATAATTTCTTTATTTATTTTGATAGAAAAAACTCTGGACTTCATTAAATTTATTTCATATAATCACGAATCGAATCTGATTTGACTACGAATCAAATACTTAACCAGTTATGGTTTAATCTCATAGTTTCATTCACTATAACATCACTTTGAGCCAATTTGAAATCATTTTCCTGCATAAATTATAACAAAATTAGAACTTTCTTAGTTGCTTAATGTGTTATCTTGAAATTTTTATAAATATAATTATTGCAGTTGTAATAATGTATAACTAATTGATTAGAAAACATTTTCAAACCTCATTTTCATTGATATTATATATTTAACAGTTATAACATATTTTTTTTATTTAATATAATCCTGTTATTTTAGAGATTTTTTTTTACAATTTTCATGCAATGCACATAAACTAAGAGATATAGGAATTTTTGTGGTGATTGCTTCCCCTATACTTTAAGGGTCCCTCTTCCCTTGTGGTTCTCAAGGTGAAATTAATTGATTTCATTGATTTCTTGAATGGTCCCATATAATGAACTTTATGGATATGGCCAACTCAACCCCTTTGAACACTGACATTTTGGTTGAATGTAACTTTCATTATAAAAAAAAAAAAAACCATGCAATCCCCCTTTAATTAATTAATTAATAGTACTTTTAAAACATGACCCAGTCCCTTGGAATGAGTCTTGAATTTTTTTTCTTAATGCTCTTGTTTCATACGAAAAAATTGTGTCTATTTTTCAAAGACAAAAGCCAAGAGCCATCTTTTTTTCCTTACACACATTAATTAAGTGAGGTCGCAGAAAATTTATAAATAGTTAGGATGAGACAAATATACACAAAATTTTGGTACCAGAACATAATTTCAAATGGAAATATCTATACCCATATAAGCGTTTTTCAGAAAGAATGTTAAATATTATATTTTTCAAAGACAAAAACCTACACCCATCAAAGTTTTTGAATACTTAGAATGAGACAAATGTAGACAAAATTTTGGTACCACAACAAAATTCAAGGGGAGATGTATATTCCCCTATCTCTGTCTTTCTCTCCAAACAACCATTGAATTGTTTTTAAAACATGTTAAATATTATTTAACTATTTTTTAAAGTTCAAGATATGAATCAATCTTTTACCCATCATATTCTTACTTCTTAAAAAAAATGAAAATTAAAAATCATAAATATCTTCTTAAAATAGAAACATTTAGTGCATTCCATGATAATTACAAAAGAATCTTTAAAAGATGCATTAAAAAAGAGAGAAATATTGACCTGAACCATAAGTTTTTTTAATAATTTATTTCATTTTTGAGGTTATACAAGTGGAAGAAAAAGAGAGAAATGAAAAAAATTAATAAATGTTGTGATAAAAAAAAGGGATGAAAATGAAGTTAATTGCATGAATATAATAACCATAACTTTTTTTTTTGTCTCTGTCATTGATGTATTTGCAGGAGGTGTGGACACTCTGCAGAATATTCAAACGCACCCCAACTTTCAAAAAGTACACTCCAAATTTGAAGGACTCAACAGCCATCACCAAATCCAACACTGTGAATTCCAACACAAGCACCTTAGATTCTGACAACTGCAAGCCATATTTGATCTGCAGAGACACTGAGATGATGCAACAACTAAAGCCAGTATTTGGACAGGTTGATGAAAAGAAACACTTATTTCTTGGTCAGTTTGGCCAACTACCCCATCTTCAAACCCCATCAACCCCTTATCCAAGTTTTTGGAACCAGAATGTTGAAGAGTATGCATTTGCCAATGAGAATTGGGATGACCTCAGATCTGTGGTTCAGTTTGCCATTGATCCTTCCTCTGTGTTTGATTGTACAGAAGAAACACATATTCCACCCTACTTTTCTTAGGTTGGAGTGAGTAATAACTTTGGTAGATATGTTTTATATATGTATACTGTATGAACATATAGAGGTTATTATCATATACTTTTCATTATTCTCACAGTTTTTTAATTTCTTTAATATATAAACACGCATATGTTGAACTTTGCTGGTTTTACACTCTTTTGTTGTAAAGCCTAATTGACTTGTACCTTGTGAATTATATCCTCTTTCCATTGATTGAGCAAATAAATACATTATCCCTTCATTTATCAATCTGGTTTACTTATATTATATCTTTCAAGAATAGGCTTGATGATATAATTTATCAGAATTTTTTTGGTTTCTATGATTTTCAAGTATTTAATAAGACCAGTGAAAGATATTTTAATATACGTTTAAACGGATATATAATATATATATATGTTGGACTCTTTAATTTAATAGGAAATTATGACCAATTAATATTAGTAATATTATTGTGGGGAACTTACACTGTTGTGGAGTTAATGGAAGATTATGACTAATTAATATTGGTAACACTATTGTGGTAGCTGAATTATTGATACACCTCAATTAAGTCAATTAAGGGGAGAGAATTGCTGGGGAATCTCTCCTTAAGTTAATGAGAGATTATGACCAATTAATATTGGTAATCAATCCATTGAATATATTCAATGATGGCCATTAAATTGTTTTTTTGGAAATTGTAACTCTCTCTTGAAAATGTAATGAGCATTAATCTCTTTATGAAGAAGTTTTCCTCTCATCTTTTCTATAAAGGGAACTCCGGCTGGCCAGACTTTGTAATCCCACTTTCATAGTGGATGTGTTTTCAGCATAATGGTGAGATTAAAGAGAGATCCTAGTGAGATCCAAGAAAAAAGACTTTGTATTCCATCAATGTTAGGTGAGATGAGATTGAGATTGAGTGTTATCCTCACAGAGTGAGAAAAAACAAATATTGTAATCCTACTTTCATAGTGGAGGAATTTTCCCGTGGATTTTACTTCTCGAGTTGAAAATTCTATGTGTCATTATTCTATTTTCTATTATTTGCTTATTGCTCCCGTAAATGTCCATCTTGTATCTATATCAAAGAGGGAGAATTAATTTTTGAATTTTTCCAACAATATATATATATATATATATAATTTGTTAAATTATTTATTCTCTTAAATTTCAATCATTTTGTAATTACATATACCCTAAACTTTATTTTTTCTTAATTGATTATAATTAGGTACCTTAAATTTCCCTTGCTTTCGTAAATAAACACCTAAATTCTAATTAATTCTTAACATTTATTATTTTTTATCAGGTTCGAGTTAAATCATTTTTACTAAATGTTAATGCTTTATTATAAAAATTTCTTTTGTCTTTCAAAATTCATTTTTATATATTAAAATATAATAAAAACTAGATTTTATTTTTGGAAGGATTACGAGAAAGATAATATGGATAAAAAGAGAAAAATGGTTGTAAACCATAGGAAGAATGGTGATCAAGCGTAAAATATCACTATAAAAATGTCAACAATTAATCATCATATAAAATAAAATAGTGTACAAAACAACTCTAATAGGACACCAAATCAATTATAAATAGACACTAACATAACAATTGTTAAAATAAAGTATAATAAAAAAAAGTACATAACGTCGGTTTTTGGGATAAAATTGGATACTCAGATTATATTTTGAATTAAATAATTTAACAATAGTCGACACAAAGTTTAATTTAAAAACAATAAATTAAATAAAATATGATAAAAAAAATTTATAGGCTTAACCTAATAAAAAATATTAATATTTTATTATGTTAGCATCAATTATATGACGCGTATTGGGATTTTTTTTTTATCAGCAATGAATAAATAAAATTAAAGGAGATACTTCAGGGGTATCTCAACCCATATACAGTAACCTGGACTTCCTATATCATCCACAAACGAAACTCTCGGTTGGAGCAGAACAACCTTAAAGTGAGAAAACCATACCCAAAAATATAACCAACAGGTTACCTCACAGCAACATTCAACTTTACCGTAACACCCAGAACCGAGGCCACCTACATTCACCTCGTCAAGCGACGAGTTACCCATGTTGTGAGAAAATTAAATAAGTGATATTATTTTTCATACTTTCCCCTTTCTCATTTCTTCCTTTCACGCTATTTCCTTTCTTCCAAATCTTCAGCTACTCATTTTTCCTTTTCTCCAAAATCTTGAGCTCCCTTGCATTGGTTATCTATAAGGTTAAACGATAAGAAACCAAATTAAAAATTTGAAACCCTTAGTGTTTGCATTGGTGATTAGTGCATGACTAACCCTAAGCCTAAGATAGTGAAACCATTTGAAATCGACCTCCTATTCAAAACTCAAAGTGGAAGAAGAGATGTGGTCGTGAGAAAGCATTTATCAACAACGGTGTACTTTTGTGTATTTTGTTTCGTGTTTAATCTAGTGGTTGAAGTGGTGGTGGAGTCTACTTGAAACCCACGAAAAGATCCTTGTCATCCACTTGAACTTCTTCTTTAAGCATTTTCTATGCAGATTTGATCGTGTACACCGTTTTCTCTCCATCTTTTCAAACCCAAGTATCCTCCTTATCCGCTCTTATTCTTTGTTCACCCAAAAGATGCATCATTTGTTGTTCCAGATTCTTTTCCCATTCAAACAAGTTCCTTCTCCATTCAATCCTCCAAGTCCACTTTGAATTATCAGCCCTCTCCCTTTCTAGCCAAAGGAGATATTCCTTATTAGATCAAATAGAGAACAACCTCGGGAAAATGTCCTTGAGAGTCATATTGCCCACCCATTTGTCCTCCCATAACCTTATCTCTTTCCCATTCCCAACTTCCCAAGTGAAATTATCGTTGGACATGTTTTTCCAGCCCTCGAGAGACTAAACCTCCTTCAAATCCCGCCACCAAGAGAATCTGTTCTACAATGCCTTTGAACCTGAAGATCCCTCCAACCTCCATACTTAGATTCCAACACTTCTCTCTACAAACTCTTCTTCTCATAACCTAACCGCCAGATTCACTTCCCTAACAAAGCAGTATTAAACCGTCTAATGTCTATTCCTAGCCCTCCTTACTTTGGCTCACAAACTTTTTTCCACGAAGCCCATGCAATTTTCCTGCCATCCAAACCCCGTCCCCACAGGAAGTTCCTCACTGTAACTTCACTAAATCCTTCACCACCATAACCAGCATTTTATATACATAGACATATAAAACAATGGAAGAGAAGATAATATTGATTTAATCAAGCAAAGTCGTCCGGCCATAGAGATAAACTTTCCTTTCCATTTGCCTAATTTGTTCCTCACTCTGTCCACCACCCCTTCCCAGAACTTACTTCTTTTGTGAGATCCACCCACCAGCATACCCAGATATTTGAACGAAGTCTTCATCATGTCGCAGTTCAAAATAGCCGCAAAATGTTGAATCAGAAGATAGCTGCCACTCACCCCTCTAACACTGCTATTCTGAAAATTAACTTTCAAACCTGATGCTAATTCAAAGCAATTCAGAATCGCCTTAATAACAAACACACTTTGCGCTTTTTCTTTGCAAAAAAACAACGTATCATCTGTATACTGGAGCATATTGACCTTTTTACACCTGCCTCCGATCTCCACACTTTCTAAAAAATCTTTCTCTACTGCCTTCCTTACAACCCCAGCTAACCCTTCAGCCACAATAAGGAAAAGAAATGGAGCTAGTGAATCTCCTTGTCTCAAACCCTTCTTTGGCTTAAATTCCTGAGTAAGACTCTCATTTACTAACACAGACACCTATGAAGACTCAAGACATGCACTTATCCATCCAATCCACTTCGCACAAAAACCTAGCCTTTCCAACATGTAGTAAATAAAATCCCAGATGACTGAATCATATGCTTTTTCATAATCAACCTTGAAAAAAACACAAATGCCCTTCCTCCTCTTCACTTCTTCCAAGACTTCGTTTGCTACTATAACACTGTTCATTAGCCTCATGCCCTCCAAAAACACAGATTGCATGTTGTCTATAATCTTATGTAAAACTTTCTTCATCCTCAGAGATAAGATTTTAGTCACAATTTTGTACAAACATCCGACCAAAGAAATAGGTCTAAATTCATTCAAATGTTGCGGATTGTCGACTTTAGAAATCAAAGAAATAAACGAAGCATTCATCCCCCTTGACCATCTTCCTCGAAATCATGAACAACTCTCATGATGTCGGCCTTGATCTCTTCCCAACAAAACTTTATACAACCAAAATAGAAGCCATCAGGTCCTGGGATTTTATCACTATCACAACTCCACACTACAAGCTTAACTTCCTATTCGGTTATCCTTCCTACCAGCAATACATTGTCTTCTTCTGTAATTGTATTGAACTCTGCATTATCTAACCTAACTCATTGGCTTGATTCTCCACTTAACCTTTCTTTAAAGAAATCTCTTACTTTTTCCTTCACCACATCCTACTCGTCATACCACTGACCCTTGTCCCTCAACCCACTGAATCCATTTCTTACTCTTCTCCATTTGATTACCGAGTGGAAGTATTTTGTATTCAAGTCCCCCTACTTCAGCCACCTGAGACGAGCCTTCTATTGTAAAAGATCTTCCTGGCTATGGTTGTTTTTCTCTACTAATCTAATAACCACTTTCTCTCCTCCCTTCCTACCTTGTCCAACTCGCTCTCATCATCCTTAGGGTCTAGCTCATAAAGTCTCTTTTGAATCTCCTCCCCTTGTTGAAAAACATTGCCAAACACTTCTCTGTTCCAAACTTTTAAACCAGATTCCAACATCTTCAGCTTCTCTTTAAAAAACAAAGACCCCATTTCCTTGCACCTCGTAGCTACCCCATTTATTACGAACAAAATCCTTAAACCTGCTATCATTTTGCCAGATGTCCAAACTCCTAAACGGTTTCGGTCCCTTGTCCGTGATATCCGTTTTTAAAACCAAGGCGCAATGATCAAACATCAATTTGTCTAAGACGTGACACTTACTGTCCGACCACTTATCCAACCACTCTCTTGACACTAATATCTGGTCTATTTTGATCTTAATCAAACCATTTGGTTTATACTGTGTGTATTTTCTTCCCACCATCGGAATATCGACCAACTCTGAGTTTTCAATAAAGTCATTAAACCTTGTCATCTCCCTTTTGTGATCATCACCATTCCCCACGTTCCTCTTCTCTCTCGATCTTCTAATAGAATTAAAGTCCTCAACCACGCACAACGCCTTTGTATTTTGTGTCCTCCTCTTTTCTCGCACCTCCTCCCACACAACTCTTTTGTCTGTAAGTGGGTCAACATTATACATATTAACAATGGTGATCTGTAAAGCCTCTCCTATTCTCCATTCCCCTTCAAGAATTATAGTTACTCCCATTAGTGATATTGTGCAAATAATTCTTTTTAATGCTTCCCCCACTCCCATAATATTCATGCTAATTAGCTTCATCATCAGAAAAATTGTTCTCCATCATGCTTGTGCTCGCCCTCCTTACATATGATTTATCCCTAATTTTCATCGCATGTAAAAGAGAACCCCATCTCCTTTCTAGTATTCCAAATTTTCTTTAGAATGCTCGTTATTCATCAAGAAAAGCCTATTACAATTCCTTACACCTCTATCAGATAAACCATGGTTAAATATTTTTAGAATCTAACCTTAAATCCCGCTATTTGGACGTTGAACTCTACATTGGTATGACCGCCGACGAGATTCTCGTCTCTTCTTCATCTCTTACGAGCCTCCCCGTTCCTAAGTACTTACTCTCGATTTCGCAAGACGTTGAACTCTCCGCGTTCTTTTCTACCAAAGACGTTCCGTCATCTTTTTCTTCCTCTAACACTGCTCCTCCCCTACAACTCGACGATGCAACTTCCCTCTCCTCTAACCGCAAATTCATCTCAATGCCATCTTCAACTATAAGCAAGGGAAACCAAGAGATCCCCGTGCCCTTCTCTGAATCGCGGCACATAGAATTGCGGTGTCCTTGCGGTTGTACACTACCATCTTTGTTGTCTACGAAGGCCGAGTACGCCTCCCTCTCATTGGCAGCCTCATCTCTGTGAGCACCAACAGGAGAAAAGTGCCTCACATTTTTTATCGTGAAGTGTCGTTGCGTGTCCTCCCTCGGAGCGTTGTGCCTCCATTCCTCCTCATCGTTCATGGCGTTGTTAGTGGTTCCTGTTAGATAGGTTACTTTTTGCACCCCTCTTGATTGTTCATCTTCCACTTCTTTTGGGCCCAATCCCATAAAAGCTCTAAACATACTCCCTTCGTTCCTCTGGGCCTTTGATGGCCCATTAACTATTAGGTCAAACTCCTTGCCTCTCTCTATAGCCGTTCCAAACCCTTTTGGCACGTAACCCACCTTCTATTTCTGTTCTGACACATGCACTAAAGGGGCCAAGTCTTCCCCTTCCTTTCTTGCGTTGCCCATGCGTTCCACTGAATTAGGTAAGCCTTCTCTGCACCAGGAAACCCTACCCCCACTCAAACGTCTAAAACACGCGCCTCCCCCATTAATCAATACCTAATTCATTACCAAGTAACCAAACTTACAAATCAAGGCACCTTTTAATTAATGCATTAGATAATAAGAACTTCAAAATTAAGCATGTTATGTGAGAATAGTATTATGGATGACCTCTTAGAAGCTATTGTTTTGTAACTCCTTTTTAAAACCTAAAAAAAAAAGACACCACTATAATTTTCTTGAATTTATTACCTCTGATCAAATTCCTTAAGAAAGAATTATAGGTCAGCGTAGTGTGATATAGAAAAACCAAGACAAGCTTAAATTTTAAGTATTTTAAAAGAAAACATACATCCAATTCCAAAGAATAAAGATGTGCAACAAATTTGTGAGTTGTATGACAAAAGATACAATGTAAATATTGCTTTGTACTATTTACTCTCAGTTGATTTTTGTGTGGAGACTATTAAAACATATTTTGCCAAGAGAAACATGTGAACTTGTGAAAAATTTCAAAATGTTTGACTTGTTACGGTTAAGGCCTATCTCCATCAAAAGAGAGAGTCATCTAGAGTAGAGAGTTGGAATTAAGAGGCATAAGAGAGAAATCATAAGAAAGCCTCAAGGCTGAAGCCTAGAGAAATCTTAGGAGGAAAAGATCTTGAAGCCTAAGCTGACCTACAACATTCAAAGGATTCATGTTTTTTGTTTCTTAGCTTCTTATACTTTAAATTTCACTATAAGATCTTATTATGACTTGTTAGATTTACCCTGTTGAGATTGAATAACAATGTGATATTCCCTAAGTTATTGTTTTTTTATGAATGTCTTTGTTTTTATTTGAAATTAAAATTCATTGGGTTTTGTAGTGTGCTTAATACTCAATGGTGAGAACCAACAATTGTTGACCATAGAATATGAATAAGAATGGAAGACGATTTCATGTATTTGAGCCCTATTCAACCAACAATATATATTGTTAAAGATAATCAAGATTATAACATTGAAGTATCAACATTCAAATTTGGACAAAGAAAGAAACAATTCAAAATACAGAAGAATAAAACTAGATTAAAAAGTTTCGATATTGAGCATCCAACGGCTATGTGAAAAAGAGAAGAAATCAAAGCTTCAATGGTCATAGTTTGAAAGCTATATAAAGACCATGAAGATGAAGACTAAGATATACAACACGATCATATATTGTAGTGTGAGTAGTCTTTCATTGTGCTTATACCTTTTAGATTTTTTGTTTAGAGCATTTACACTTTAGGGAGTGAGTCATTAATTGTAAATCCTTCGCTATGTGGAGATAACCCTATGCGCTTTCATTGTTACTCTCTATAAAGAGTGTTTTCTCATTGTATTGAGAGGTCTTGATCTCAAGGGTGTTAGAAAAGATGACTTTAAACTAGAGGGGGGTGAATGGTTTAAAGGGGTTTTCGCAAACTTTTCAAAGCTAGAATGAACTTATTTCAGAAACCAATTGATTCAGCAATTCAGTTAGCCAAAACAGCAAGCAAAACTGTAATACCAGGAAAAACAATCGGTTGTTTCTTCGAAACAATCGGTTGTTTATGTTGGGTTTAATAATGCCAAAGTTCAAGAGGGGGGTGAATTGACCTTTTAAAACTTTCTCGCAGAAACAGTGTTTAACACAGTTTACAGAAAATAAATCGATTTATGTGAAAATGAACAGATTTATTTCAGCACTGTTTTTGTTTGAAAAGCGTTTATACAGCAAGGTTAATCACAAGATTATGCAGATAGACTTTCCAGATGCACACACTGATATTAGAACAAAAACCAGTGAAACACCAAAACAACAAACTTCAGTTTCAAGCAAGTGATTAAGGTTCAATTGATAGCATTGCCAATTAATTGAATAACCTTTACAATCAACCTGTTCCAGTGGCCTTTAACAAACTATGAGTGTTCTTCTTGATATCAAACAATTTTCCAGAAATTAAGAACAGTGAATCACAGAACAGCAAGCTTAAATTTTAAGCAATTGTTTAAGGTTCAATTAATAGCTTTGACAATTTCTTGAGCAACCTATCACAGTCAATCTGTTGTAGTGACTTTTAACAAATTTTATATCTTCTTATCAGAATCAAACAACTTTTCAGAAGTTAAGAACAGTATGAACTGAGCCCAGAAAGAACAGATTTATTTTCACTTGAACAGATTTATTTCTTTGCTGTTTTATCAATTATGCAGAAATGAAATTGCAGAGAGTGAGAAAGAATGAACACAAGCAGTTATACTGGTTCACTCAACTGAGCTACATCCAGTCTTCACCAAAACCAGGTAGAAATCACTAAAACACAGTACAACCAAGTACAATTCCCACTGTTCTTGAAACCTACAAGAACTTAGGTATTCTTGCTGAAAAAACCTATTTCAGCTCACACACACACTCTCCAAGAAAACCTATCAAGAAGAGTGTTTAACCAAACTATTACAAGCAATGAGAAGTGAAACGACTACACCTGATTGAGGATACAAAGATCTGCCTTAAACCAGTAGGCAAGATTGCTAGAACAGTAGCAGCACCTCACACCAAGCTTTTGGAACCAAACCAAGAACAAGCACTTTGTGATTTTCGAAATCTTTGAAGAACAAATGCTAATCCTTTGTAAACTTTTGATTCTCTGCTGTAAAACTTGTTTTTGCAAATGTATGAACGATGCTTAAACTCAGAAACAAGTTTTCATTTTATAGAAAACCAACTTATAATAGATTTTTGAAAAACAGTTAAAGCTGTTATAAAATGAACAGATTGAAAATAAAATGAACAGATTTATTTTCAAAAAGCAGTTAGAGAATTTGTTAAGTGAGGAGACTTAGTTAACCATTCTGGTGCAGAGATAAAACTGAAAACGTTTAAGCTTGACATGGAACCAGAGACAAAAAGAATCTATTCATTTACAGATGAACAGATTTATTTTTCAAAACGAAAACAGAGAAAGTTTAACTATTTAAAACTCAGTCGTTTTGAAAAGAAGAAGACTTAGTCAAAATACCTGATGCACAAAATCTAATTTCCACAAGACTTAGCCAAGGCATCAGTTTAAAAAATGAATTTGTTTATTTAGAAAAGAACCGATTTATTTTTATGCAGTAAACGTGTTTTTTGTAAAACATGTGAAAAACAGTTTAAGAAAACTTATGCTTGTTCTTATCACATGGCCAGTGGTTATGAGGTGAGTTATTCAGCAAAAAGCCCACTCTTAGACAACCTCTAAGCACTACCTAAGACATACTTAAAGCAAAGCAAAATACAAATGAAATGTACATAGAAGTCTTCATCAAACACAATCTTGAAGGGGCAGCAACCTTCTTCAACAATCTCCCCCTGTTTGATGGAGACAAATCCCCATAGCTAACCTCATAGCTTTGTTGCTTTAAGAACCTGCACTGCACCAGATTTTAAACCAGAAAAAAACAGCAGTATTGCATAGCATGAGAAATGGTTTTAAGATGCAGAGTTAACTCCCTGTTTCAGCTAGCTTCACCTAGCATGGTGAGCTATTTTTCAGCAGCTATTTTTCTCCCCCTTTGAATTCATCAAACAGCATATAAGCATAGGGAAAACAAATATGAAACAGAAACCATAACCATAATAGTTCAGAAAATAAAACCATATTGTTCAGCATTACAGACATTTGAAAATTGATAAAGAAAGCATTAAAAACAGATGACTACTGATCCTTGTAGTAAAGCTCTGCAAGTTGTGCCTGAACCCCTTCAATCTGATCATCAAGGTGTTGAAACCTTGCATGAGTAGTCTCAAAGTATGCCCTTTGTTCTGCAGACATTACATCAAGACGATACAGCACTTGCCTTTCAAACATAGACATTGGTTCTCCTCGGTATTCTGGAGCTTGATAGGCAACTATGACATTTGCAGCAACTTCCTCATGTTCAGATTGGGTAGCAGGTGAGTCATCATCCATAGGAACAGCTTCGTCCTCATCTTCATGTTCTGCTTGAGGGTCCTTCTCCTTGAGAACCACCCACTTGTCTTCAATTTTGTGAAAACCCATTTTGGTGAGAGTTGAATTATCAATCTCACTTACAGCTTTGATAGGGTCGTTTCTCTCATTTGTAACATCAACACCAAAGTAATCAATTAATTTGGAAACGAGAATAGCATAGGGAAATCAGTAATCAGCCAACCTTTTTGACTTAAGCATGTGTTCATTGACAATGAAAACCCAGTTTACCTTAATCTGGTTCATGATGCAATATAGGAGGATTAGGTCCTCTTCATGTAAAACAACATGGTTTGTTCCTCTTGGAATAAGTTGCCATGCTATGATGTAGGCAACTAGGCGTGGAGTGAGGTTCAAGTGCCCTGCATGGAACCTGTTTATACTCTCTGTAGGATTCCTCATGCAGCTTTTATAGTATTGCAGCTTGTTGAATTCTTGGATTCCACTGGTGTTTCCCTTTCCTACTTTCAATCCAGCATATTTTATTCCAGCCACAGAATTCCACACCTCACTTGTGATCTTCATCTTGGTCCCTTTCACATAAGAGACAACATTCTTTCCATCCAATGTGAGGTTAGTGTAAAACACCTTAACCAAGTCAGGATATACATTACCCGTTAATTCCAACATCTTTTTCAGTTTCTGGTGCTTCAACACAGCCCTTGTTTCTACCAGTTTTTCAGATTTCAGCCAGTTGAAATCCAACACTTTGGGTATGTTGATCTGCTTCCTGCTTGTCTCGTGAATGTAGGTATTGATGCCTTCTTCATTTCCAGCGAACCAACCTTCTAGCACACCTTTAAAGGTGGTTTGCTTCCCCTTATTTTTCTGTTTCTTGGAAGAAGAAGTCATGGTTGAACCTGAATTCTTTTCTTGGTTTCAAATGGTGAGAACAGAAAAAGAATAGCCAATGTGGGTAGCAAGTATTCAAACAGATTTATATAGAAATGAATGTGTTGATATGACAGTTATGAGTGGATATGCATGAAGATTTTATGCTCTGAATTTGTGCAGAGAATCTTTGAAAATATGCAACAAATATTTAGGGTCACGATGCATATACTCATGCCTTTATTGAGCACCCAAACCATCAAATCGGTTACATAACCATGACCAAAACCGTCAAAGGTACAGAGGTTAATGCCCACTAGGTCAGTCAAGCAGTCAAAGATCAAAATTTCTCTTTCCTAGTCATCAATGCATATCAGTGCAGAAAATAAACACATTCAATTGCGAATAAACAGATTTAATTTTTCACTGCTAGGCACAATTGACATTTATAATACCCAATTCATTAAGCAGAAAATTAAACCTATCTTTGGCTAATGGTTTTGTGAACAAATCAGCAAGTTGTAAATCAGTACCAATGAACTTAATATCACATGTTCCATTAGATATGTGTTCCCTTAGAAAATGATGTCTAATTTCAATGTGTTTGGTTCTTGAATGCATGACAGGATTTTTGGTTAAGTTGATTGCACTTGTATTATCACACAACAGAGGTATATGGTTAAGTAAGATACCAAAATCATTCAATTGTTGTCTTAGCCATATAGTTTGAGCACAACAACTCCCTGCTGCAATGTATTCTGCTTCAGCAGTGGAGAGAGCTACACAAGCCTGTTTTTTGCATTGCCATGAGATCAAGCTTGATCCTAGCAAATGACAGGTTCCACTCGTGCTCTTCCTATCAATTTTGCAACCTGCAAAATCTGAATCAGAATATCCAGTTAAGCTTAATGAAACATTACCTGGATACCACAAGCCAACTTCTTTAGTTCCTTGTAAATACTTCAAAATTCTTTTGACAGCATTGTAGTGTGATTCTTTAGGAGCAGATTGAAACCTTGCACACATGCACACTACAAATATTATATCTGGCCTGCTGGCAGTGAGATACAGTAGTGATCCTATGAGTCCTCTGTATTTGGTTTCATCAACAGAAATTCCAGCTTCATCATGATCCAAATGACAGCTTGTTGAGAAGGGTGTGCTGATTGGTTTACACTTGTCCATTTCAAATTTCTTCAGTAGATCCTTGCAATACTTAGCTTGACTTAAGAAAATGCCATCCTTGAGTTGTTTGACCTGCAAGCCTAGAAAATAGTTCAACTCACCCATCATTGACATTTCAAACTCACTCTTCATGACTTTCACGAAAGCTTCACACAATTTTCCATTGTTTGATCCAAAAATGATGTCATCCACATATACTTGGACTAGAATTGAGTCATCTCCTTTCTTCTTAATGAACAAGGTCTTATCTGATGTGCCTCTGTCATAGCCTTGTGAGGTGAGAAAATCACTTAGCCTCTCATACCATTGCCTAAGAGCTTGCTTGAGTCCATAGAGAGCCTTTTGGAGTTTGAACACATATTCTGGATGTTGATGGTCTTCAAAACCTGGTGGCTGTGAAACAAATACCTCTTCATTAATATAACCATTTAGAAAGGCACTCTTCACATCCATTTGAAATAGCTTGAACCCTTTGATGCAGGAGAAGGCAAGCAGCAGTCTAACAGCTTCTAACCGAGCCACTGGTGCATATGTCTCATCATAGTCTATCCCTTCTTCTTGATTGTACCCTTTAGCTACTAGCCTCGCCTTGTTTCTGGTGATCACTCCATGCTCATCCATCTTGTTTCTAAATACCCATTTTGTCCCAATTATATTCATCTCAGGTATTCTAGGAAAAAGAGTCCAGACCTCATTAAGAGCAAACTGATTTAGTTCCTCTTGCATAGCTAAAATCCAGTTGCTGTCCTTGAGAGCTTCATTCAAATTCTTGGGTTCAACTTGAGATACAAAGGCCATTGCTTCACAGAAATTGTTCAAGGATTTTCTAGTTGACACTCCTATCTCAATGTTCCCAATGACATTATCAAGTGTTAAATCTCTTGGGGTTTTCCACTCTTTTGGCAAACCTGCAGCTGCAGTAGATTCTTGTATAGCATGTGTATCAGCAGTATCAAAATGAATCGATTCATTTTGATTTAAAACATATTTAAATTCATTACTGTCAAGGTCATCAGCAATTTTAGATAGGCTATGATCAGTTTCATAAAAAACAACATGCATTGATTCTTCTACTATAAGCAACCTTTTATTGAAGACTCTATATGCATGACCATTCAAAGCATAACCAATGTGCACACCTTCATCAGATTTAGCATCAAACTTACCAAGATTTTCTTTGCCATTATTCAGTATAAAACATTTACACCCAAATACTCTAAGGTGGCTCACACTAGGTTTTCTGCCCTTATACAATTCATATGGGGTTTTCTTAAGAATTGGTCTTATTAAGGTCCTATTTAAGACATAACCTGCAGTATAAACAGCATCAGCCCAAAAATACTTAGGAAGCTTAGATTCATTTAACATAGTTCTAGCTAGTTCCTCTAGTGATCTATTTTTCCTTTCAACTACACCATTTTGTTGGGGTGTCCTAGGGGCTAAAAAGGTATGTGCTATCCCATGCTTCTCACAGAACCTCTCAAACTTAGCATTTTGAAACTCTCCCCCATGATCACTTCGAATTGATTTTATGCAGCAACCATTTTCATTTTGCAGAATTTTTGCTAATTTCTTAAAGGCAGTGTAAGCATCATGTTTATGTGCAAGAAATAAAGTCCATGTAAATCTAGAGTAATCATCCACAACAACTAAAGCATACAAATTTCCAGCCAAGCTAGCAACTCTAGATGGACCAAATAAGTCCATATGTAACACATCCAATGGATTTTTTGTAGAGACAATATCCTTTAACTTGAAAGAGGATTTGATTTGTTTACCTTTCACACAAGCATCACAAAGCCTGTTGTCCTGAAATTTAATGTTCGGCAAACCAGAAACTAAATCTTTAGATTTAAATTTATTCAAGTGATTTGTGTGTATGTGAGCTAACCTTCTGTGCCACAACCAAGACTCATCACTTCTGGACAGCAAACACTCATTTGAAGAGTTAGTTTCCATGATATTCAACAGATAAATGTTATTCACTCTCTTAGCAGTAAACAATACCTTACTAGATGAATTACTTGAGATTGTGCAGCCATTTGACTCAAAATTCACTTTGTATCCTTTGTCACAAAGCTGACTTATGCTGAGAAGACTATGCTTGAGTCCTTCTACATACAGCACATTCTCAATGGTTGTTGAGTTCCCTGTTCCAACAGTGCCTCTACCCAAAATCCTCCCTCGGTTATTATCACCATAGGTTACATGTCCTTCTGCTTTGAGCTTCAAGCTGGTAAACTTTGTAAGATCTCCAGTCATATGCTTGGAACAGCCACTACCCAAGTACCACTGATTTTTCTTGCTGCCAATCTGCAAAACAGAATAAAAATGATACAAATGGTACCCTTTTCAGTATAGGGTCCAGCACAGATTAAAACCTTCTCTTTGGTAGCCATTTTGCTAAGTTCTTAGGCACAAGATGTTTTCTAGCAATGCAAGACCTAGATGTATGACCAGATTTCATGCAGTAAAAACAGGTTACATGAGATGCCTTTTTGCCACTGTTAAAAGCTGAAAAAACTGATTTTGCTGGAACAAAAAAACTTGAAAGCTTTTTGACATTGGTTACATTTCCAGGGGTATAACCAAGTCCATTCTTATTGAAAACAGCATTCTGTGATCCAAGGAGAGACTCAAGGTTTTCTCTTCCCTTGGTGAAATTGGAAAGGGTTTTCAGCAAATACTCCACTTGTTTTTCCAATTTTTTTGCAGTTTTCACAGGTTTTAATATAGGCATGCAAGCAAGATAGTTCAAGGCTTACCAAATCTGTTTTGGCCTTATGCAATTCTTCCTCAAGTGTTTTTACTTTAGGTGCCAACACATTATTTACCTTTTGCAGCTTATTGCATATTACAGCTAGCCTATTTGCTTCATCATGTGTTTCCTTGAAGGCAGCAAGCAAATCATCATAGTTATCAGAATCAGCAGAAAAAATACTTACTGAATCAGAGCTTGACTCCTCATCCTTCATCATGAAGCACAAATTATTCTCCTCATCTTCTGTTGAAGAGCTGCTGGTTGAGGATGCTTCATTTTCCTCCCATGAGATGTAGGCTCTTCTTCCCTTGTTCCTTTCAAATTTCTTGCTGGCAGATTTGTCCCTTGTTTGATTGTCTGGACAATCTGTTTTGATATGCCCTGTTTTGCCACAGCCAAAGCAAGTATATTTAGAGGAACTTGAATCATTGGGTTTGAGATACCTTCTTTTCTGCTGGTTCCTGTTTCTGCTTTTCTTCCTCAGGAATTTGCTGAATCTTTTTGTAAGAAGGCTGATTGTGTCATCATCTTCAGCATCTTCTTTTTCTTCCTTGATCTCATTCAGTTCAGTTGCTTTCAGTGCAAGCCCTTTGGGTTTTCTCTCTGTTGTTTCCTGCTCTTTGAGTCTTTTGAGCTCTAGCTCATGCTCCATCAGCTTTCCAAACAATGCAGCAGTTCCCAACTTTGACAGATCACGACTTTCAGAGATAGCTGTCACCTTTGGTTGCCAGCTTCTGTCGAGGCACTTCAATATCTTTATGTTGAGTTCCTCTCTGTCAAATTCTTTTCCCAAGCCAGTGAGGTGATTCACAATATGGGTGAATCTTTTCTGCACATCAGCAATGCTCTCCTCGGGTTGCATTCTGAACAGTTCATATTCTTGGATGAGAGCATGTTTCCTTGACCTTTTCACATCTTCAGTACCCTCATGAGTCACTTCTAAGACTTCCCACATCTCCTTAGCTGACTTACATTGAGATATCCTGAAGAACTCATCCATTGTCAATGCAGAGGTTATGATGTTCTTGGCCCCAAGATCATGTTGAGCCTTCCTCCTTTCGGTCTCATTCCATTCTGATCTTGGCTTTACCTTTTCTTCATCCTTGACAACCTGCATTGGCACATAAGGTCCATTGACCACAGCTTCCCAAATTAATGCATCAATGGATTCCATGAAAATTCTCATTCTAACTTTCCAAAATGCATAATTCATTCCATTGAACATAGGTGGTCTATTAACAGCAGAACCCTCAGCAAAAAGCACATTAAACTCAGACATTATTACAAACAAACTTGATTAAAATACAAGTCCTAGCTCTTGATACCAATTGTTGGATTTAATAGTGCCAAAGTTCAAAAGGGGGGTGAATTGACCTTTTAAAACTTTCTCGCAGAAACAGTGTTTAACACAGTTTACAGAAAATAAATCGATTTATGTGAAAATGAACAGATTTATTTCAGCTCTGCTTTTGTTTGAAAAGCGTTTATACAGCAAGGTTAATCACAAGATTATGCAGATAGACTTTCCAGATGCACACACTGATATTAGAACAAAAACCAGTGAAACACCAAAACAGCAAACTTCAGTTTCAAGCAAGTGATTAAGGTTCAATTGATAGCATGTCAATTAATTGAATAACCTTTACAATCAACCTGTTCCAGTGGCCTTTAACAAACTATGAGTGTTCTTCTTGATATCAAACAATTTTCCAGAAATTAAGAACAGTGAATCACAGAACAGCAAACTTCAATTTTAAGCAATTGTTTAAGGTTCAATTAATAGCTTTGACAATTTCTTGAGCAACCTATCACAGTCAATCTGTTGCAGTGACTTTTAACAAATTTTATATGTTCTTATCAGAATCAAACAACTTTTCAGAAGTTAAGAACAGTATGAACTGAGCCCAGAAAGAACAAATTTATTTTCACTTGAACAGATTTATTTCTTTGTTGTTTTATCAATTATGCAGAAATGAAATTGCAGAGAGTGAGAGAGAATGAACACAAGCAGTTATACTGGTTCACTCAACTGAGCTACATCCAGTCTTCACCAAAACCAGGTGGCAATCACTAAAACACAGTACAACCAAGTACAATTCCCACTGTTCTTGAAACCTACAAGAACTTAGGTACTCTTGCTGAAAAAACCTATTTCAGCTCACACACACACTCTCCAAGAAAACCTATCAAGAAGAGTGTTTAACCAAACTATTACAAGCAATGAGAAGTGAAACGACTACACCTGATTGAGGATACAAAGATCTGCCTTAAACCAGTAGGCAAGATTGCTAGAACAGTAGCAGCACCTCACACCAAGCTTTTGGAACCAAACCAAGAACAAGCACTTTGTGATTTTCGAAATCTTTGAAGAACAAATGCTAATCCTTTGTAAACTTTTGATTCTCTGCTGTAAAACTAGTTTTTGCAAATGTATGAACGATGCTTAAACTCATAAACAAGTTTTCATTTTATAGAAAACCAACTTATAACAGATTTTTGAAAAACAGTTAAAGCTGTTATAAAATGAACAGATTGAAAATAAAATGAACAGATTTATTTTCAAAAAGCAGTTAGAGAATTTGTTAAGTGAGGAGACTTAGTCAACCATTCTGGTGCAGAGATAAAACTGAAAACGTTTAAGCTTGACATGGCACCAGAGACAAAAAGAATCTATTCATTTACAGATGAACAGATTTATTTTTCAAAACGAAAACAGAGAAAGTTTAACTATTTAAAACTCAGTCATTTTGAAAAGAAGAAGACTTAGTCAAAATACCTGATGCACAAAATCTAATTTCCACAAGACTTAGCCAAGGCATCAGTTTAAAAAATGAATATCTTTATTTAGAAAAGAACAGATTTATTTTTATGCAGTAAACGTGTTTTTTGTAAAACATGTGAAAAACAGTTTAAGAAAACTTATGCTTGTTCTTATCACATGGTCAGTGGTTTTGAGGTGAGTTACTCAGCAAAAAGTCCACTCTTAGACAACCTCTAAGTACTACCTAAGACATACTTAAAGCAAAGCAAAATACAAATGAAATGTACATAGAAGTCTTCATCAAACACAATCTTGAAGGGGCAGCAACCTTCTTCAACAGTTTATACCAGCAAACAACAAACAAACTGAATTTAAAGAGATAAGGATAGAGAGATTGTACACAGTTGTTTATACTGGTTCACTCAAAACTAGAGCTACATCCAGTCTTCTCAGAAACCCTGAGGATATCCACTAAGCAACCACACCTTGATCACTTACACCACAACCAAGAGAATGACCTTGAACACCTCAAGAAACACACTCTCCTTGGCCAACACTAAGATTGTTGATCTTGAACACCTCAAGAACACACAACCAATCTCAGCAACACACACAAGCAAATTGTTCAGCAGTTTACAAAGATTACACTTGTTACAGATGGAAATCTGAAATCAATACAAGAGAATCCTATTCAGCACCTTGATCTATCTCTCAACTCTTTAGCAATCTCAGAATACTATGAAAAACTCTTTTATGAAAAACTTTGTTTCAAGATTCTTAATATATCAAAACTATTTTTCAGAATATATCTAAGAATATAGTTTGTTATCAAATCTTAACAAACTCTTAATTGCATTTAAAATTGATTGGTCAAAGCATTTAATGACTGGAGCGTATTCTGTTAAAGCATTTAAAGCTCAGTCAAAGAAAACAGTTTTTCTGTTATGGTTTTAAAACAAACAATCGATTGTTTCCTCGAATCAATCGGTTGTTTTGTTACTTAACAAAAACACCATTCAAAAACAGTTTTCAAACTTTCTCAAAACACCTAAGTGTAAACAATCGGTTGTTTCGACAAAACAATCGATTGTTTCAACTTAGTTTGAAAATAATTTTGCTTTGTTAAAATTGAGATGCTAATTGCTTTGAGATTTAATCTAAGTGTTGATTACAACATTGAACTACCTCATAACAAGGCTAAAACCAGCACAGCAGCATCAAGCAAAGCAGAGGCTTCATCATCCTTCAAAGGATTTGATTCTTCAAAACATTGAACACCACTTGGTTCAACAAAGGGGAGATGATGACTGATTTTCTAAAGAGATGGAGAATACTTGGTGCCTTATAGAGCAGTAAGAATATTGGGTGACTTGAAAAGATGTAAGAATACTTGTATACCTAAAGAGGTGTAAGAATGCTTGCGTTAGTGAATGCTCTTAAGCGGTTTGCTTAAAGAGATTGGAGGTAGCCCTGGTTATGGGATGAACTAGTGTAAATTTGTGTCTATTTCTCTTTATTTTTACTCAATTAAATGCTAAAATTGTTTTCGTTATAATTTTTCATGATGTGAGTTCAACACTACTGCAGAAACGTGTTTTAACAACGGTTAAAAAGACCATATGAAGACGGTTTAGAACCGTCGTTACTTTGGAGTCATTATAAATCAACTGGTTATAACGACGATTCGGGAACCATCGTTATGAAAGCATATTAACGACACGTGTAAAAACCATTGTTATTCTAGAAAATAAACGGCGAAAAAAACTATATTTTTAAAGACGGTTATAAATGGTGTCATTCAAACTTTTTTTTTTATTTTTTTAAAGACGGTTCTAACATGCAACCATCGTTATAAATGTATTTTTTTAAAGAAAATGTTGTATTATATATATATATATATATATATATATATATATATATATATATATATATGCTCCAATCCTGCATAAAATATTAAATTTCCAAAACAATAATGCATGCATATAATATCATAATTTAAATATGAAAGATTACATAGAATAAATTAAGTACATATAACATTCTACAAAAAGTTCTACAATATATGAAAAAGTTCAATGTCATTCTAAATTCTAATCATTCATCTATCATAAGGTGTTATACATTGTTACAAAATATTTTGACCATGTTGTCTTCACATACTCCAATGCTTCTGAATCTAGCGGTTGTGGATCATTGAAAAATTGTGACATTTAAATTTTTTTTTGAATTAGTGCATAAATAATAAACCCCAAATTTTAAAGTGTTTTTGTGTTGAGGTATTACCTCATCCTAACCTCTATCAATTCCAGACCGCGTAATAGTCAACATCCACTGCATAACATAGTAACCACACTCATAATTTCCAGATTGCTTATTGCACTCCAAGTCAAAATAAATGTTATTAAATGAATGAATTAGACACATTAAAGTGGGTGAACAAATATAACCTGACACTATAACCTGACAAGTTCTATGACCTTTCACACTATAACCTGACAAGTTCCCAACATTAAAATTCTAAAGAAAGAGGTAGATGGTGAACATAGGTCTTTGTATGAATTATTTTAGGAAGGTAAGACTCTTCCTTTAGCACAGGTCACAATTTGGAGGGTTTTAAAAGATAAGATAGATACAATAGTAAATTTAGAGAGGTGTGGGTTAGTTATGATAAGTACTTTATGTGTTATTTGTGGTGATGAAGAAGAGACAACTAGTCACTTATTTTTTAAGTGTAGGGTAGCTTGACTAGTATGGGGTATGTGTTATTCTTGGATGGGGATGGTTTTGGTTGATCACTATGAAACAAATACACATTTTTTGCACTTTGCACTATACACTTTATCTGAATCGATTAATATAATCTGGGGAAGTGTGTAAACTATAGTAATAGGAGAGATATGGAAACAGAGAAATAAGAGCATCCATAAGAATGGTAGAATATATCATATTAAGATTTTTTTCAATGACACAACTAAATGTTTGGTCATGGATTACATCTAAGGAACCTTTAATAGTTTTCTCAAATTCTGATTTATGTTGAGATCCTTTGGTATGCATGAAATCCCTAAAAAAATGATAAATCACGGTAGGATACATATTTTAAGTCATCTTCGTGCTATACCCCCCTGTCCAGTTATGGTCAGGGTGATGTGTGTTGTTTTTTTTTTTTTTTTTGTAGGACATGGTCAATAGGTGACATAAATTGGTGACCAAATACAGGGAAAACAAAACAATTAAAAACAAATGTGGATGCTCGAAATCTAGAAGGTATCTAGACTGATTATAAAATTTGTAAAGGGACAATATCATTGAGATGTATATGTGCTAGAACTTTTCCACTGGAGAGGTTCTTTATGTAATGAGATTTTCGGGAGGTTTTGGATTCTGATGTTTTGAACTGGTAGTCAATCCACTACAAGAAAATCGCGAATTATATACGGATTATTACATACATATCAAAATCCGTATGTAAAGTCAACATTACATACGAATTTTTACATATGGATTCTATTCCGTATGTAAATAGATATTACATACGAATTTTTTCCGTATGTAAACCAAAGGTAATTACATACGGATTATATCCGTATGTAAAATTGTTTTACATACGGATTTTGGTTGTATGTAATTCCAATTTTTCTTGTAGTGATCTGTTAGTGGGAAGGTTCATAGTTATTTTGTTGTTATTCTTTATATCCAACTGTTTTTCTATAATTTTGGAGGAGGTAGGAATGTTGTTTTGGTATTGATAGATATCTTTTTGTATAAGAGTTGTGACACTCTTTAAATTTAATTTTTTTGTTGATAAAACAAAATACCAAACTCGAACAAAGGTCCTCTTATGTAGGAATTGGTGTGAGTATTATCGAAAGAATCATTGGATTTTTTTCTTGAGTAACAAGGATACTTATGAATAGAGCAAGTATATAACAGGACAATACATGGAGAAGTTGCTAAAAATCTTGAGGAAAAGCTTGCTTGCTTTTCAGAACATGAATTGGATCATTCTTACGAAAACATATAAGGACAATAATATTGTATACACGTCACTTAGACGACACAAAACGTTGTTATATATACTAATGTACATAGTATATATAAATGTAGAATCTAGACTCCTTGTATTGTTGAATAATCAAAGAAACTTTGCTAGATGTTTTTCTATTAAATAATTTGACATTATTTGACTTGTTTTTTCTGATGGGTGGAATGCATCCCAAAATACATACTTATTTGCATCTTGGCATGTAAATTTTGGGTCACATAGAAAACCCATCTCAAATCTCCCTGTCCCACAGCATCCTGTTTTTGCTTCCTCAAAACCTGCAAATAAAAAAACAATGTTAAATATGAGTGTTCAGACTTTCTAACATATTGGAATTTGGAATTTTGAACACTGCAAAAACTCCACCTAATTCGGTATTCACTTTGGAATTTGCTTCTATTCAAACTATATATATAAAAACTAGATGTAGGTGCATTAAGGTTATCCATGTTCTCCTCCACTATCTTTGTCTAAATTAAATAAGATATTGAGATACTAATCTGGTTCAAAATATACCACTATCTCTCTCTGATTTTATATAATTCAAGAAATGAAATCAATTCTCTCCATCTTAAAACAATAGTTACTCATTCCATTTCATAAATAATACTACTTTTAGACTTTTTTTCCTAAATAATTTGTTTTAGCTTTTTATAAGTAATTTTTCTAATAATATACCCCTATATATACTAGTAGGGAAGTAATTTATAAAGTACCACTTATATTAAAAGGAGGAATGTAATTTTAAAGTTAGTTTTTCTTACCAAATTTATATTAATTAAATATTTCAGTAATATATAAATGTGTTATAACTTTATAAGACTACTTTTTTGAGAGGGAAGGCGTATAAGATTTTTTATTCTATTTTTATTTTATTATTACACTCATATATATTAATAAAAAAATTAGAAGAAAATAAGAATTAATTTTTAAAAAAAATATTTTTTTGAATGAATTGGTTTAGAATTTAGGGTTTAAAATTAAAGACTTTGCATAATTGGAAAATTTTCAAAACTTTAATGGTGTTTGAGAACTTACAAATGAAAATTGATTTTTAATTAGGTGTATGATGACAATTGGGTTTTACTATCTATCATTCTAATATATATATATATATATATATATATATATATATATATATATATAAATTTTATATTATTGTAATAAACCATATTGATACTAGTACTATAAGCGTGTGTATGTATTAATAAAGCTAGCAAATTATTTACAATAAAATAATTGAAGAATTAAAATATTTGCAAAAGAAACCTATTTAAAATCAATAACATGATTTGTGTCAACACTGGTTAGACATTACAAGAAAATCACTAAATAGAAACTAATTTTTAAAACACAAAATAATTAGTTGCAATAGTAACTAAATTAGAAATCATTTTAGAAACTAAAAAAAAATTGATTTTTAAATTAGTTTCTATTATTGTTAAATAGTTTCTAAATTGGTATCTAATTAGCAACCAATGTTTTAACTACCAATTATTTAGATTCTAAATTTGGTAACAAAAACATTGGTTGCTAATTAGATACCAATTTAAAAACCATTTAACAATAATAAAAATTAATTTAAAAAACAAAAATTTATTTAATCTCTAAAATTATCTCTAATTTAATCCCTATAGCAACTAATTATTTTTTATTTTTAAAATTGATTTTTATTTTATGATTTTATTGTACTGTAAAACCAGAAGTAAAGAAAAGCATTAAAATATTTGCAACAAAAGAACTAATTGAAAAAATATATATATATATATATATATATATATATATATATATAGGATTCTTTAGAGCAATACACAAGAGAGAGGAAATGAAGAAAAAAAAGAAAGAAAAGAGTAAGAATAGCCATGAGAAATGATATATTTTTTAATTAAAATAACATTACTCCTTCAATAAACGATTTTATTGAGATATTAAAGAAAATATAATTAAATCTGGAATAGAAAATTAAAAATTACTGTAGTTTCTTAATTAGAAATCAGATAGCAGCATTAAATATACAGTGGGAGCAATTAATGGTGATTGTATGAACTTACCAAAACCAGAAGGATCTGTAACGATCTGCAGAAAGATATCATATACATTTGCATCTACCATTTGAAATCCAGGTAAGTCCTTGTTGAGCTTTGACACCAGCCACCCCAACTTTCCATTGAACTCCAAAGCCAAATTGTTGTACTCCTCCACACAATTATGGAACTCCAAAATGTTCATTGCTCTCTCTAGTGGAAGACACCCCATAGGAGGCAAACCAGTGAGAGAAACTTTCCTTGCCCCAAGCCCATAAATTTCAGTGAAGAAGTTTTTAGCAAGGCCTAAGAGGAAGTCCTCATACTGCTGAACTAAGGGGAACTCAGACCTTCTTTCAGTTAGGGCATAGTAGTTCTCAAGGAAGTCATTGGTTCCTATGCTAACCAAATACAATGCATCACTTAGTATTTCATTAGCCTTCTCCTCACCAAGATGTGCCCTCAATTTCTTTTGGTACTCCTTGTAGTACTCTACTTCTTTCCATAGAGGTATCACATCCTGCAAAATCTCAAATTCATGGCTTTTAGAACTACAAAAAACTTACCTTCATTCACCACAGTTATTACTGTTGGATCAAATCACTTTTTGTTCTGGTTTTAAGTAGTGTGAATTTAAGTCAACATAACATTCCCCTTCTCAAAATTATCTAATGTACTGAGAAAGTGGGTTATTTAATAAAATCAGTTTAAAAATAGTATATTTCTTATTCTTAATTTGTGTATTTTTTTAAAATTACAATCATTAGGAGAAAAATATAACAATTATGTATTTTATGTGACATCTCTAACGGTTTGTCATAGTCAAACTAATATATTAAAATGATAGATCGGTCAATTTCTATGACTGAAAACAATCTAAATATGAAAATATGCTTTTAAAGGTTTATAAATTTAATAAGGGTAATGGTATGTTAACCACAAATATAGTATCTAAACAAAGTACCTGTATGTAACCAAGTAGACAGTATTTGGACTTATTTTAACTCCAAACAATTATGAAAAACATAAATTTTGTCTTCTTTAGAAATTAAACCATTTTTTTCTTCAATTATTTTACACAGAACATAAAAGAAATAACAAAATCTCATTTCCAAAAATTTCTTTAATATATATTTTAAAAAGGATAAAACCAAAATATTTATTGTAGCTTGTAAAATTAGCATTCATAAATAAAACTTTTTTCTTTTTTGAAATCAACTACATCCCTAAAGCCCGTCCAAGAAAGAGTTATGATTATGTGTACTATTAAATGTGGAAGATTGAGATGAAAAGGTAAAAGAGAAAGGAAGATAGAAAAAATAGAGATAAATTAATAAATATGTTAGGTAAAATGGAGTGAAAACATGAATTAAAAAATACAAGAAAATAGATGAATGAAAATGAAACAAAAGAAGTAGTTGATTTTCACAAATGCATGTTGTAAAATTTTCACAAATGAATGCATGTGAAGAATGAGTAGTTGGGCAATAAAACTTACAGCAACATTTGAAGTAGCATTGTCGTATCCAGTTCCTGCAGAAGCAAAGCACACACCAGTAGCAAAATCTGATATGCTGAAAGCAGGATCCAAGTATGCAGGAACTGCTTGCTTGATTCCAAAGGCCTCAGAGACGAAGTCAGGGGGGATTCTGCCATTGGAGAACCTACCAGTAGGTTTGCCATTGAAGAAGTCTCTCCCGTAAGGTTGAAAGTTGCTCCTAGCCATGGTTGGAATGAAGTTGTTGTTACCTGAATCCACTGAGGAGTCTCCAAACACTATAATTGCAGGAACTTTGCATGCAGAAAAGTGTACCAAGAGTAAGACTTCATTAATAAAGAGGAGCCATGGAGCATACCCTTTTCCCATTCTACGAATTGGAGTCATCAAATTGATGCTGCTGCAAAAGAGTAGTATTTATGCAGAGTGCAGACACACCAGAGGGGTTGTGAAAGATACCAGTGCTATTTATGGTAGAAGGTTTTGTGGTATCTGCAGTGCTTTTGTCTGCTCATGTTATAGTTTGAAAGGGATGAATAACAAAAAATATAGACCAAAAATTAATTAATTAGGTGGCAGATTTAGCCATTAAGTATTGCATGATACCATTATTAAGCCGTTGAGTGAAAACAGGAACATGTTGCCCTTTTTGTCAATCAACAATGTAAACCTTCTATTGCAAAGCATTATCAATAAATAATTTATGGCTTGAAATGTAAAAATAAATAAATTATGCAGACATCTTGCAATCTAAATTACTAGAACTGTATGCAGTTCCATAAACCAGATTAGAATAAAGTAATCTTAAAAAAAAATTAAACCCATTTAGTTAAATATTTCTATTTTATTTTTTATAAAATTCATATAATTTAATGAAAAATAATTCAACTTGATCTGTATTGATGATGAGTTAATTTAGTTCACCAAACCAAGTCAAATAGTTTGTTTTATGTGTAATAACTTTATTATTTTTGACAATAATCACCTTAAAATTTATATTAAGGATGTATTCTAATTAATAAAAATGAGAATAAAACTTACACTCTATTAAGCTATAATTATCTATTTCTTAATATTATTTCCATACTAAAATAAATATTTATAAAAAAAAATGAGGAGAATAATAATTCTAGGTGAAAAGAACTGACCCTCATGGCCACTTAATTATCTGTGACTGGTGTATGTGGGTGGGATATTAATATACACTATAATGCAGTTAATAATTCAAAGAATAATTATTTTTAAAATATTTTTACACACTTTGAATCTTAAAACTAAATTAAGGTCCATATATAACCAAACTACTTTTAATGGATTTCAATACTTCTGTCAAAAAAAATCTAGATTTAAATTCTCATTTAATTAGTTTCACTTCTAATTTTAAGGTTAAATTAATTAAGATTAATGGTTGTTCAATAAAATTCAAATTGTCACACAAAAAAAAGGTTAAAAAGATATTAGAAAACGTATTGCTACACTTTTCTAAAAAAAATTCATTAATTTGTAATCTAAAATTTGATTAAAGAAAAATAGCAATAACACTTGTATATGTTATAATATATAAACTAACAAGAAGTTTTTGTATTATTTAACTACCAACAACTTTTATGATATTGTTATATTTCCTTGTATGATAGTACTATTATATATATAAATTTTGTACATATAATAAAGTATGAATTTGATTATATATTATGAAGGTGACATATCAACCAAAGTTTGTGCAGTGAATTAAATTTTGGTGGGACCCAAGAAGTAAAAGGCAGGTCAAGGTGAGGGCCATGCATTGGTAGAATGGGCCAAATCTGAATTAGTGAGTTGTTCGAGTTTACAGCTAATATCTTCTTAAATCTCTCAATGTATTTATTTCGCATTCAATACTTAACCAATTCCTGTAGCCAATTACAAGAAAAAAAATTGGATCATGCATTGAGAATAGTAAAAACTGAAAGAACAAAAATATTAAAAAAAAAGTCTTCACAAATTATAAATAAAAACTATTGACTTACTGATAATTTTATTCTCTATATTTTACAAATTTTAAAAATTGGATCCTAGATTTTTTTTTTTACAACTTTTATTACTTTATTTTTCAATCTTTTTAATTTTAATATATTTGGGTTTCCTTATTTAATTTCACGTCTTAGTCATTAAAAATAATTATTAAAAAAACTATTTTGGACAAAAAAATAATAATTAATATTATTATATTAATTAAATTAGATATTACAGAATTAAAATTTATTGATATATCTAAACTAGTTTATATTATTAATAAAATTTCTAAATTAATATATAATTAACTATTAAGGTTTTAATTATTAATTAATTTAAACTTTAAAATTGATAGTTAAAACCTTACAACTAATTAAATATTAATTTATAAATTGATTTATAAATTTTATTAATAATAAAAAAATACTAATAATTTTTTAGTCTCTAAAATAATATATTTTACGTATAACTAAAAATTGATTTTTATTTAATAAATTTTTAATTAATTGAATTTTTTTAATTTTAGTTATTTATAATTTTTTTTTTACTTTAAATACATTAGAATTTGAACTTTTTACTAAATGTGTATTTAAGAGCCAAAATTGTAAGTAATTAAGAATTAAAGGACTAAAATTTAAAGTAATGAAACCCAAAATTTACAAATATTATAAAATAGAAGCCATATCATAATTAAGGCTAAATTGGTTTATTTCTCTATTTGCTTAGAGTAATTATTTTATTAAGTGTTTATTTACTAAAAAAATATGAAATAGAAATCAATTTTTAGATATTAAAATAATTAATTACAATAATAATTAAAAAACATGATGAAACAGAGAAAAAATCAAGTCAAATCATGATTCTCATTGGAAAAACACTTTTTTTTTTCTAAGATCTTAAAATTCATTCAAATAGAAACAAAGAAAAAAAAATATCAAGGATGAAAAAGTACCCTCTGATGTAGTGCATGATGAGTAGAACATTATGAATAGTGCATGGTGAACATCATGAATAGTGCATGATAGTACATGATGAATAGTGCATAAGATTATTGATACCTATCGAACCTTGTTTTAATTTAATTACGAAGTGAAACTCAATTTAGGAAGTTAAGGGTTAAGGTTTGGAATAAATTTAAAATTGGAAATTGAAAACAAACAAAGAAATTTGGAAAAGAAGGATAACACAAATAAGGTTGGATAAATCTAAGTAGGATCACCATAAGAATTGATGAACTCTTGCTAAAATCTCAAGATGTAGTGAAAGTAATCATATCACTCTAACTTGGTGCATTTTATGATATATATACAATTTTTAATAACCTAAACATATAACATGTACCCAATATCAAACAATCCATCGTGGAGTTTCGAATGCTAGCAACGATGCAAAAATTATGGCACAGGATAATAGTAACGTTACTTGGATAATAGATTGAATCAATTTAAGAAAATTGATCACATTCATTATCACTGTATAAAGAAAAAAATATCTAAAATGAACCCACTAAAAAAAAAAATTCTTAAAATAAAATATTCATGTGAGAACTTATGCATGCTTAATAGTATACACTAACATTATAGTCTATTTGTATTTATAATTAATTATGAAACATAGAGAATCAAATTATTAATCTCTTTCTTATTCATTCTTAATATATATATTTGACAAAATTTTGAAGTCAATTTTAACGGGTTATATTTGGTATTACTGACGGTTTTAACCTCCGTTAAGTGTGTTACCTCCGGTTTGCTTTTCCCCTGAAAGATCCAGCATCGCTAACTGATTTCCGGTGGTTTGTAAACTTCCGCTATTCCTAGCGGTTTGAAAACCCCCCATTACTTTTAGGAGGTGTATATATAAAAAAGTAGGTGACAAATAGTAAATATTGTAAATCAAAAATAGCCCAATGATTTTCCTCTACAAGCCATGTTGGTAGATAAACATGTTATGTACACTTAGATAATATCATTGTACACTTAGCTGTAATATTTATCTTATTATTTAGATAATATTTACTAAAATGGAGAGATTATTTAATTAACAGTTTCAGATTTCAAAAGATTAACAGTTTCATATTTTGATTTTACCTAACAAGAGGCAGTACTATCTTATGTATGTAATTTATTTAATTATGTAAGAAGTTAGATAGAGTACCATCAAACTTAATTTTTCATACAAGTCATATTAAAAGCATAAAGGCGATTCCTGTACACTAAGATTTGATTAATTTGAGCTTTCTAATCAATTTAATATTTTAATACTATTATAATATTTCTAGCTTTCTAAACAATTTAATATTTATAATGACTAGTCTCAAGCATAAGTATAAATCTCAAATCAGCCAAATCCTCTCTCCTCTCTCCTCTCCTCTCTTCGATTCACAGAACAAAAAATGACATCTTTAGATAAAAAGCATAATTATCTGAACAATGGGTTATCTAAACAAAAAATGACATCTCTAGAAAAGGCAAAGTTTTTCCATTCTTCGACTATGATTCTTGATGTTGATAATTTGTTTCATCATTAGGAACACTTCCTTGATCGGATGCCTAATATATAAAAATAGTTATAATAAGTAACATTCCAGTTATAATATAAAATATATATTAAGTTAATAAAGATTACCGGTGATGCATAAAACATAGCAAAATCATGAGGCAACTCTCCTGAATAGTTTTGCACCAAAGAAGTCATCATTGCCTTCATTTCATTGACTTGTGATGTCAACATAGAAACCTAGTTAAAAAAAATGAATGAAATCATAATACTATTGTCAAATCAAATAAGTCAATACCATACTAAAAATTAAAATATAATAATATAATAATATATAATTGAGAACAAGAAAAGTAAATAATTGATTAATAAAAGGGTAATATCCTTTAATCACACCTTCTTTATTTTATACTAAATCACCACTTTCTAAAAAAACAGAACTTACCAATAATATGCATGATTGTATCTAGTCTACTTATATCACGTCATAACACCACACTAATTAATACCCTATAAATAATATTAAAAGAAAAATGTTTTAGAAGCCATATAACAGCAGTTGGAAATCTTATTCACCAAAACATATAGTTCACAACAATTTTTGCTATCTAGTTTACCTTCCAAGCTAGCATATAATTGGGTTTATTTAGTCCTATATTATTATTTCTGTTAATTTTGTATTTTTAACCTAAGTTGCTTCTTTTGGATCAAAACAGGAAACAAGACCTGATATAAAGAATTAAAGAATTAAATCCGCAAATATACGAGAAAAGGAATTGAATGCAATATGTCTCACATCAATGTTGGAGTCAATTACAATCAATGCATAAATCTGAAGAAAATTGGAAACAATATTCCTGGGAGAAAAGCAAGAATAAAATCTGAGGCTATTTAGGAATGAAGATATATGTTTAATAATTCGAAACAGGAAAGGAAACATCTGATAATTGTAAAACAATATCATAAGGCAGATTTTAATATGATTTTGTGCAAGGGAAAAAAGATTATAAAAGATACTTCAAGGGAAGGAAGAAGGGGCTTTTTTGGATTGCATTTTAGAGGAGCAAACACATTCTAGACCTAGTTTTCTTTTCTTCTTTATAATACTTTTGTTTTGCCTCCGCATGGAAGGCTAAACCTTTTTGGTTGATTCCCATGTAATTTCCCATTGAGTTCTGAGGTTTTGGTTAATAAAAGTTTATTTTTTTTAAATTCTCTATAGCAATTGTTTTAATAGTCTAATCTCCTGAAAAATTGGTTTTTGTGAGAGGTTGTACTTGAATGCATGATTGAGAGTCTTCCTTATCTTAAACTTTGGTTTCTTAGTTAGTTCGCATTGTTCTAATTAATTTCTTGGGCGCTTGATTCAAGAGAGAGGAGATAAGCATTCCCATGGAGTATACGCATGGAACAAAGTGGGTATTGATTAAATTAGTAGACGCATGCTTTACTGGCGAGTTTCAGTTGAATTAGATTGGCGCATGTTCAATCTGTTTTAGCTTTGTTTGAGGATTAAGAAAGGAATAATCTTTGAGGAATTCAATGGTGGAATAACTTGGGAGTCAACTTGCATTCTTTACTGTTTTAAATCATCATTTATATTTTCCTACTTAACAATCACAACCCCTTCTATTATTACTGTTATTCCTAATCCTTATTGCTTGCAGATAAGTTTTGAATTTTGTTCACTAGACTCACTATTGGATTCTTTGGGAGACGACTTGGGGTCATCTGACCACTTTTATACTATCATCTTTCTAGCATTGGACAAGTCTACGCTGTATTCATATTAATTTGATAGCAAAACGACTGCTATCAGTGAGCAATTGTTTGCTTTGTCCTATTCTCTTTATTTTTTATAGCATTTTCCTAATCATCAACATATAAAAATTAATAAATCCAAATGTAAATGTCTAAAAAATATTTTAGTTATACCTTTGTTTTTAAATTTAGACGGTAATCCACAAATGAAGCCTAATGATCTCTATTTATTCCTTCTGGAGCCATTACAATCAATTCATCTCTAGTACGTGTTCCATCATTCCTTTGTTGCTACAATTCTTGTCGGTGGTCTCTCCATTTTGTGTTAAGTGATTTAAGGACATGATTTATATGAACATCAGAATGAATATCAAATTTAGCCTTAAAAAAGTCAACAAATAAAATTAACAATAATTATAACATATTTAAATTAAAAAAAAATTAATTATAGTATAACTTTAGACATGATTTACTTGAATAGTGTTTTTAAGTATATCTTCTTTATAAAATTTAGGAATCTTCCTCCAACTAGAATAACTAATAGGAAATGCATTATGATTTCTTGCAATACTACCTAAGAACCTATTCAATAATGCTCCACCATCTGCAATAGGTTGACCCTCATTATTCCATTTCACAAGAATCCTTTCATTAGGAGTTAGATGTCAAACATCATTGGTTCTTAGTTGTTTTGTGTTTCTCTTTCCTTGCTCATCTATGAAATATTAAAAACATTTGTGTTTAAGGGATATAAGACTAAACGGAAAAATAATACTACATAACTATATATAACATTGTATGATTTTAAGTGAGTTACCAGTGATATCAACGAGTCATGCTCTTTTGCAGGCTATAGGCCTTTGTTGATGTGCTTGCATCTCAGCTTCCTCGTCTTTTTCCTCTTCATTTTCTGAATATACGTCTGATATACTAGGTATTGTTGGTGCAGGTACATGTACATATTGATGTGGTGGTTGAGAATCAGATTGAGGTGTTATTGGCGGTTGAACAATGAATGTAGGAGCAAAGTTCATCTGACTTTTTGAACATATCCTAACTTTCAAGGTTCCTGAAAATAAATAAACTCAATGAAAAAAAAAAACAATTGTGTCTAATGATGTGAATATTAATAAATTTGAAAAAGAAGTGAACACAAATTACTTGGCTGATATGCAGTTGAAGGTGGAAGGGGTGCTATTGGAGGTGTAGGGTGAGCATGTTTAGTACCTTCTTGAGGTGCAGATGGAGGTGGATGGGGAAATGGAGGTGGAATACCTTTAGGATTACTTGTTTCAAGTCCTGCATCAATCACAAAATTACAAGTGAATTACAAATGAATTAATATATTGAAGAATGCAATTTATAGACGACAAATAAATTGTATGAAAGTTTAAACATCTAACCAGGTTTATAAGGGTGAGTACTAGGCCTTGAAGGATTACTACTCACTTGAGTTTCTGACTTAGACTTGAGTTTGCAAATTTCATCTTCAAGATTCCTAACAATCAATAAAACTCTTGAAGATGTAGCATTACATATTAATGAAAATTAAAACTCAAAATTTTAAATTGAACATATTACCTGGATGAGATGGAGGATAAGTTGCAGATGAACTATTCTTATTGGTTGGTATTTTCTTCATCTTCAGGTGGTCTACAAACAATAAGATAAACACATAAATTTATGCAATTTATGCATCACAAGGATAATAAACAGATATGCAAAGGTATTATTGCTTCACATGCATAACAAGGATAATAATTACATAAATTCAAAGTTGTAGGATAATAAATTAAAATGAAATAGTAAAAATAACATTGTTAGTTGTATATTTTCTTCCACATCTAGAAATAATGTTTCTACGTTTTGTTGTTCAAATGGCTCAGATTCATGAAAATTGTCAACATCATCTTCAACCATGTTGTACAAGTCTCTAGGCTTTAAATGTACAGGTATGCACCAATTTTTATCAAACTCATCTTCTACGTAATACACCATTTGAGCTTCTGATGCCTGGATGTATGGCTCATCATCATCGTTATCACCAGTGTGGATCAAGCGTGAAAAGTTTAGTAATGTAAATCCATACTCATCATTCATAATCCCTCTAGAAATAGTTGTATAGGTCCACATACATTTGAATAAAGCAACTGAAAATCAACCATGGTAGTTTATCTCAATTATGTCTATCAATCGACCATAATACGGTACACCTCCAAACCGCATTTGATTATCACTACTACTTGCATAACTCCTTGTCCCAAATGTACCAAACACTCCACTGTTTTTTGTTTTAAGCTAAAGGTCACGCTCCAATATACGAAATTTGAACCCATTAACATTGTAGGCACTATACCGCTTTGCACAATCAATAAGACCCATAGTTAAGAATTTTAAATCATCTAAATGGATACCAGTTGATTCAGTCCTTATCTAACAAAAAAAATATCATATGAAATGTAATTTAAATATATATATATATATATATATATATGAATAAAAAAACTATTGGTGTAAATATACATACACGACGTGAAAACCACTCTGCAAATTCTCTATGAACCCTCTTGTCTATCATAGAGGATGAACGTGTGCGACTTCTTAGTTGTCTTCGTAGAGTATCTCTAAATTCCCTATGTTAAACATATAAAATATATAAGTTAATACTGAAGAGAAAATCAATTATAAAAAAAAACACTATAGTTCATAAACTTACTGCAGAAATGGGTTAACTATGGTGCAGTTAGTTAACACATGACGATGTGCTTGCAACTTTTCCTTTGTAGATAGAGTGAAATAAGTAAAACCCCCAACTGGTTTTCCGACTGGCGGGAACAATGTATTTTCATTAGAAGGCACAACTGCAGGATCATCATTAACATGACGCAATCGATTGAATACAGTCTCAATTCCATCTAAATATCTCAAACAAAAAGTTAAAGCCTCTTCAACCATGTATCCTTCAGCTATTGACCCTTCTAATATTGACCCTTCTGCTTGTGCTTTATTACAAACATAAGACTTTAATTTTCCTAGATACCTCTCAATGGGATAAATCCATCGATATTGGATGGGTCCTCCAAGCTTGGCATCTTCTACTATATGCACAATTAAATGAACCATGACTGTAAAAAAAGAAGGAGGAAATAACATTTCCATGTGACACAATGTGAGGACCACTCTACTTTGTAGCTGGTCAAGTTCATCCATTTTTAAAACTTTATTGCACAATTTTCTAAAACACAAACATAAATCAATCAAAACAGAGCAGACTTCCTTAGGAAGTGTATTTCTCATTGCCAAAGGTAGAAGTTGCTCCATCAAAATATGAGTCATGACTTTTCAATCCTCCAAGCTTACGTTGTTTGACATCAATGCATTTGCTAATGTTACTAGAGTAACCATCTGGAACAATTATGTTCTTCAAAGTTTTGAGAAATATATCTTTATTTACATTTGTCAGTGTATATATAGCAGGAGATATTTACCATTTTCGTCAGGCCAAAGATCAGGTCTAATACCCCAAATATGTAAATCCTTTTATGCCTTTAGATTGTCTTTACATTTATTTGAACTATCGTTCAACAATGTAATCAGAGACAGTGTTCCAAGAGTTGTATTCGATCCTTGAGAAAAACCCGAGGCACGAACGTTGTGCAAAATGCACCGCAACTTTGGAAATGAGAAATGGAGAAGATGAAAACCAAATTTGAAAAATCAAATAGGGAAAAACGAAAATGAATACCTAATATAACAAAAGCAAAGTGAGAAATGAACCTTCAATTCAGAGGGAAGAACGGAGAAGCTGTAGATGATTTTCTAGGGCAAAAACATAGTGAGAAATGAAGCTTCAGAGGGAAGAACGAAGGAAAAAATGAAGGGAAGAACGCGAGAGAGTTGAAGGAACGTGAGATGATTTTTCAGGGATTGAGAAATATTTAAATGTGAGAGAGCTGAACTTTCGAATGAAGAATGTGTAAAAATCTGAGAAAGGTGAGGAAGTTGTAGTCTGTGAAAAAATAAAACATGAGAAGTATTGTACCACCAACAATAGGGAAAAGTAAAAAATAGAAAAAGAAAATTATTATTTTTGGGAAAACTATAGAAACTTATCATGAGTTTAAAAAAAAAACTCATGTACTAATGGAGGTTCTTATAACCTCATCTAAAAAACCTGGTAAAATTAATATATTTTTTAGTGTATTAGTTCTATTTAAATATTTTTTTTAGTGTATTAGTTCTATTTAAATATTTTTTTAAAGTTAACTTTTATTTTTACTAAGTATCCCAGTCAAAATCACAAATTCGATTCTGATAAAAGTAATTATTAAGAAAAATTATTATAAATTACATTAACTATCTCATAACAAAAGTTTTATATAAGTTTAATAGGTGAAGTAATAATCAAATCTTAATCTTTAGTCTATTAAATAAAAAATAAAAAGAACTACACTCATAACTATCTATTATAATTTTTTGACATAAGTATTTTATCTAAAGTACTGATGAAATACTACTTTATAATATAAAAGTAAAATTACTTCTAATTTTATCAATGACAACGGATTATTGATATAAGTCTCAGCCAAATTTTAAATAACATAATAGTTACCAAGTATATCCAATATTTTTAAAAGTAATTTTTGAGGTTCAACTTTTTATTTTATTTCTTGTTTGCTTTTAAGTTTTTCTTTAAATTTTGAAGTGGACAAATTTTTGGTTCTTCAAGTATTTTTTTTATAGTTGTTTAAAAAAAATTATTCAGATGGTACTATAAGATGAAAATTATGTATTTAAAATTTAACAATATATTTTATCTTAACTTCTACGTACACTATATTTCATTTTTACCCTAATAATTGGCTAATGGATGAAAAGTCTATGTGTTTACTTTTGATAAATTAAAGGGATAATTTTATTTCGAGAGATTAAAATTAAATCTTGAATATTTTAAATGGATTAATATATTTTAACTTAAAACTCTATCGTGATAGCAGAGTCAAGAAATATTTCTAAATTTCTTAGCATTATTTGTAGATATTTTAGATTTTACTATTGACAATTTGCATGGGAGTCAATATTTGCTACATTTTATTTTATTTGGGAAAAAAATTATACATTTATATGAATATATAATTGTGGTTTATAATTAGGAAGGAGTAATTTGAAGAGAAAAGAAACTACAAAACTTGTTGAGGAACGGAATCCTGTGCATGAAAGTGTTTCATAAAAACCATAAATTACTATTCACGTTTAATTTAATCAACAATTTATCCTCCATTTTTGTTATTGATTTTCTCTCAATTTAATAATTAAAAATAAGTTATTCATTAGAACTATTAGAATAAAAAATAGAATTAAGGATACAAAAGTTCGCTATTCAAGATTTATTAGCTAAATTTTTGCTAATATGACTTCTTTCAAAAAAATTATAAGATAAATTTTTTAATACAAACAAATAATATTAATTACAATGTATTTTTTAAATATTTTAAACTTTTTTTTATATAAAAAATATTTTAAAAATATAAAGTTAAAATTGATTTTAGTCCCTAAATTTTCATGTTGACATGACAATCACTGACGTGTTTGTTATAATATTATAATATAGTATACACTAGAAGTTCGTTTGGAACATCAGAAAAAAGTTATCGTCATCTTTCGGAAACAACTCATTACAATAGTTTGCTTACTATAAATATTCATGTGGTCTAAAGTTTCGACTAAGGACAAAAACCAATTTTGCATTATAATATAGGGACGAAAAACATATTCAACCCATATATATATATATATTAATGTCACTTTAAGTAACTGCATTAAAATACTTTTATAAATTTTCACTTAGGTTTTTAATATTTTTTTGTTGAAATTCAAAGTAAATATAAACCACATTGTAATGTTTTTAAATCAATTCTTTATAGTTATATAAACCTCAAGTCCATTGAGATAACATCATCAGGGTTAATCATCACATTTGAGATATTGTCCACTTTGGAGTTCGGAGCTTAGTCACAATTTTGTGCTTAAAAGGCCTCAAAGGGTTTAGAGAGAGCTATATTTAAATTGTCATTGGTCTTGTCTCTAAGTAATGTGGGACTATTTGGTGTACTGGAATAAGATCCTCAGTCGAGGGCTAAGGGAACGAGAATTTATCTTTGGAACCACTTTTCCATTTTTCACAAACGACACCAATGTTTCAACCTCAAGCTCGTTGAGATAATATCACTAGGGTCAGTCACTACATCTGAGGTATTATCCGCTTTGAGGATCGGAATTCCGTCACGGTTTTTTTCAAAAAAAGGCACCTTAGAGGATTAAGGGAAGAATGTGTATTGAAATTTCCCTTAACCTAAACTCCTAAGCAGTGTAAGACTAATATTTAAGTAGACATCGCAAAGACCTTGACAGATGTGGTCATCGGATTTTCCTGGGTTCCCTTGGGGGTTTGTGGAGTTTTCCCAAGGAAATTGTCGTGGTGCTGACTTCGTCTCCTTTCTTGGGCACTGCAGGAGGTGCATCGGTTAGAGGAGGTGCCCCAAAATTTATAATCAAAATTATTGCCCATGATTTCTACATAAAAAGACAAACAAAGTTAGTCACTTACTCAGTAAGTTCAAAAAATAAAATATAAAACTTTATCCATGAACAAGGCACGATGATCCTCCACTAGAGGAACATTCAGAGGGACTTACTGCCAATTGGGTGAGGAAGATTTGTTATTATTTTTACATCTATTCTCTTCTCGAGAGAGAGTAAATACTCAACACGAGACTTAAACTTGTTCGACCTTTGCCAATATAAAGGATATCAGATGTAAAGTTGGGATAGAAAAATAGTTGCTTAGGTTGGTCTTGCGGTGTGCATTTTAACTTGATTTTTTTTTTTTTGAAGTTTCTAAAATGAAGAAGAATATACAGTAAAAGAAATAGGATCATGTTGGGCTCCATTCAATGAAACTCAACCAACCTCTACACCATGTTTAAGTTGGTAAAATTACATAAAGGTGTTTATGGTGGGTCATATTTGAAGATGAGTACAAAGTATTTGGAAAGACTTCAAGAAAGTCCAATTGTTAGGATATAACTTACTTGGTGTCACGTTTGTGACAGTTAGCATACCAAACTGAAAAGGAACAAAAGGAAATTGAATATCAAGTTCTTTGAAAAAGTACTAGTATACAAAAGTGAAGTACCTAATATTTGGTTGAGCCTTCATAAGGACTCAGTCATTCTTAGTGTAAGGTTTGACCGCAATGAACTCGCACATTGCATCATAACATACAATAAAGGAGGATACAAACTCCTCCATCGTATCCCTCAAGGTAAACTCAAAGGCATAAGAAACAACTTCACCGAGTACTCAAAAGTACTCAGGATCAAAGATTGAAATGAACTTGTCCTTCCTTATCCTCTTGGCCAAGTTTGGCCTAGAAGTCTCCCTAGCATCTAGGGAGGAGGCATTTCGCCTAGCCAGAGCAACAATAACCTTATTCCTCTCTGCCGTAGTGGTCGATGCCACAACGGGGACTTCAAGAATAAATTCCTAAAAGTGATTCTATTCAATGGAGAATGAACCAATACGACTGGTGGAGAGATATTCTCCTGTGGAAACAACCTTTCTACTCATGAGAGATTTATTCCTAAAGGAAAATAAGAGAGAGAATTGGAAGAAGAAAAAGTTGATGAAGAAGAAGAAAAAAAGGGAGACATAACAGAAGCAAGCAACCAAAAAAGATGAGGTAATGGTGATATATTGATTTTTATATGTTTATGAAAATGTTTCATATTAAATCCTAATGTTTAAAACGTTGACCAGAGAGGCAATCGTAAAATATAAAGTGTCACCTCAATCAAGGGCAACATGTCCCTTCAAAGTAAGTTTTGGGTGAAACATTAGCCTCCAAACTGATGTGGCACCTTGAAAATGTAAAACTCTTCATTAGACATAAAACTCCCATTTTAAATCCCTCATTAATGCTTACAGGGCTTTATTCCTCTCATCATGATGTGTTATTATTGACAATTTAGTTAAAATTTAATTTACAATAATTATCTTCATATGTACATTTTAATTTTCTCAAGCTTGACTCAACCTATGAGCTATATAAGTTCGCAAAGTCTAACCTGACTAGTCATGAAAATATGATCTATTTCTAGGAGCTCATAAAAAATACAAATAAAGAAAATTCAAAAATAAAAGTATGATTACCCTAAAATTGGATTCTCGAGTTTTGAGACTTGTGTACTACCCAAATCACAAAACAATTCAAATCCACCATGAAGATCAACCACTTACAAAAGTCACTTATCTCGCTATGATAAAAGTTTATATAACCAATTACCTTTTTATTATTTTTTTTGCAATTCCTTAAATAATAAATTAGAACTGATTTTGGAAATTAAGTTTCGTTTCTTATTATTTAATTCGGGAATTTAATAAAAAAATACTATCTATTGGATTCTAGTATTCATGAGCCACACCAGTGTGTGTTTGATCTTCTGTGACAGGTGGCATCATCTCCATGCTTATTACATGCATTAGATGATGCGGTGAAAAGAGAGAAAGTAAAGAAAAAAAAGTTGTATTATTTATTATACCCATAAGGAAAAAATGGATATTGTATATATAGGCTCTGTTAACTAAAACAAAGTAACATAAATAGTAACTAAATTTATAAAACTTAATATCCCCTTGAAGTTTATCGGTACATGTTTATCAATCCGAGGTTGGAAATTGCATAAACAAAATCACCATGTTCAAGTGGTTTTGTGAAAATATCAACAGTTAGATGATTGGAGGAGATTGGTAATACCTGGAAGAGCTTGGATTGAAGTTTTTCACATACACAATCTATTCTATATGATTCGTTCCTTCCTTTTAAAGTTCTACTAAACTACACAAAAGTAATTACAAAAAGAGTCATCAAAATGATGCTCATCTCCCAAAACTTTAGCCTTGCTCCTAGTAATCCTTTGAGGCATAAAGGATGTTGAGCTCATAGGTTGGGCTTGGTCCCCAACTTGGGCTTGGGCTTCTTGGGATTGGGCCTCAGACGCCTCCTCTACTTGGTTTTCATCAGAACTTGTCTTGCTGATAGGATATTTTTTTAATTGATTAAAATAAGTTTTTAATCTGTTAAATGTTCTTATGAGTCTAGAATGACTGTACAAAGCCATTTAATCTATTAGATTATCATTTTATTAAAATCACTTAGAACCATGATTAGTTTTAAGCTCTTTGTTTTAATTTGTTGAAATGACTAGTTAATAAACTAATTTCATTAACAAGTGAAATTAACATATTAAAACACAATTTGAATCCATTAAAACACGTAGTTTGAATTTTATATAACTATATCATTTTGAAATTATTTTACACAAGATCAGAATCAAAGTTTCCAAAATCGAAATTATTTTACTATTGAGAGAGAGTCCAAACTAAGCTAAAATATGTTCTTGAAGCTTTCTTTGTGCAAATTTTGATATATGTACCTTGTTTGAAGAGAAACATCAAAATTCACATGGTGTACTCTTTTATGTTCTGCTTATCTTGTTTAAGGTGATTTTTTTTTTCACTTTCTATATTCGTTTTAAGTTCTTAGATTGTCTCTAGATAGGGTTTCCAGATACAATATAGGAATATGGTGTTACTAGGTGTGAAAACCAATCTTACAGGATTCAAGATCATATTTATTAAGTTGTTTACTTTCATTGTATTAGTTTTGTGCTTATAAAAACTCAGATTTTAGTAAGTTTGGCTGAGCAACTAGATGTAGCTTTTGGATAGAGTGAACCATTATAAAACCCACTATGCACATCTCTTTCTCTCTCAGTTATCTTTTGATTCTAGTAATTTTTCAAATCTTGGTTCTGTGCATAAAATTGGATGCAACCAATCATGCAATTGAATGTTTTAATAATGATATAATTCTAAGTTCTGCAAATTTTTTTGAGATAGTTCAATTTAGCTCCCCCTCTTGAATTAAGCCATTTAAATCAAAGTCTACACATCTTGCCTAAGTCATCTATGATTTTGATGATAACAAATAATATCAACTTTTTGGATATTTAACGAAGTTACTTTATATTAAGCATAAGAGACAAAATCTCTATAAAAATATTTTAGTTGAAAAGTTTAGAAAAAATCTGATGTACTAGATTTGGGAAGATTCTTGCAAGACTCTTAAAACCTTTTTGGATGCATTACCTTACTAGTATGGACACAACACATAAAAACTAAACGAAGTCTCGAGACTTGTTAAACACAAGTTGCAAAACCAAGACACTCTTAGCATCATAAGACGACCTTTCCATGGAGACATGTTTGTATGCTTCTACAAGTAAGTTTGTCTTATTCTTAACTATTGTGAAGCTAAGGCTCATAAAGTAAGCATTGTAGTATTGACATTTATTCTCTATCGAGAGTTTGTAATCTTTCAACAACTTTTTGTTATATAGTTTAGAGAGGCTTTGTGTCCTTAGTCTTAAAAAAGCATTTTGCATTTAATGATCAATCATAGGGAGAGATTAACATAGAAAAAAAATGATAGTTAAAATATTTGTAAATTTTTGGTATTAAGAACACTTTGCAATTTTCAAAGAAGAACGAAACATAACCCAAGTTTGGGTGAACTAGTATAAACCAGCATGTTCGTTGTTGTTATCTATTAACCAAGTTTTCTCGTACTTCTGATTTTTCAAATATTTATGACAATCTTTTATGTGAACTTTAGAAGGTTGGAAGAATCTTGATCAACTCGATAAGGTGTGGAACAAAAGAAAAATCCATGGAAGAACATAAAATGGTGGTAGAAGCATAAACCATGGAAAGAACCAATTTGACATTCAAAAGATCAATTAGGAAAATAAGAACAAGTTGTAAAATGAAAAAGAAAATGAATTTAGAAATAGAAATGGGGAAGAACATGTCACCTTTATGATGAATCCCAAAGGATAGGTGCAAGAATATTTGTCACTTGCAAAACTTCTCAGGATAAGAAGGAAAAGAGTAGAGAACTTTTAAGACTCTTAAAAATGTACTCACAAAAGAGAATTTTAAGCAATCTACAAAAGTGATTTTTGCAAGAGATAATGACTCTTATTTATAATGGAATGCCACAAACAAGAATAGGAAAAGTCACCTTTGAAGTTGATCCGGTCGGTCATCGGTAGTCGATGACGTCAGTAGCAGATAACCACGTGGACCACTCGCAGGGTGACACGTGGATCAGGTGCCAGAGAAATCAGGGAGGAGATCACCCGGTATGGTGATCGGTGGTCAGTAACCGAGTGGCCACCGACAGATCAGTTCCAAGATAAACACTCGGGGGAGAACGCGAGAAGCAATAGAGCATCGATCAGTCATCGGGTGCATGATCATCGGGGTCTCGTGTTACACGCAGTTAAACTGGGACTGAGACTCCCAGCGAGAGCGTTACGCATGGACCTCGCATGATCATACCTCAGAGAAATAAGAGCTCCTCGCCGGTATAATCGTGCACGTGAGTGGCCTGAGGGAGTTAGTAAACCAGTCAGTGATTGGTGACTCCCTCAACCCATTACGTGCATGACGTCGTGGAGGGGAAATCGCGTATGCAGAGAGCAGTGCTTGGTGAGTGTGCCTAGTCCAGCCACACCTGGCGTTCTCCTGGGAATGTGCGATTCACCCAGATGGAAGAAACGCGCTAAGTTACTCCGCAAGGGAATAACTTAGGCGCACAAAGAGATGCGCTAGAGCATTTCAGGTGGTGGCACGTGTACGGTTAGATGTGAGTTGCATGCCTCCACGTGTCGCTGTCTGAGAGGGGCGCGGCCCAGATAAAGGTGCACTCCGTGTCGTGAAAGGTACAGACAGAAAACCCAGACACCCACGACCCTGACTGTGGTACGTTTTCGTACAAAAGCATAACAGAATTCTGACACACGCAGAGAATAGCGTAACAGAATTCTGTTAGGCACAGACACAGAGAGAATAAAAAGAGAGAATCAGAGAGAGATACACACACATTATTTTTGTTAGTGATTCTGTGATCTAACTTGAGCGTCGGAGTGCAAACGGCCGCTAGAGGCGCTGTCTGTGTGTTTGCAGGTTGCGTTCGGAGTTCCCAGAGGAGGAGGTTCTAAAAGTATTCTTGCAGATAGCACAGTTGCCATAGGCGGGACAAGGAAGCGACAAAGCAATTCCTCCACGCTTGAGTTGTCGACAGGATCATTTGGCACCCACCGTGGGGCCCGTTTGAATCGTGGTCCCATCCACACCAAAGTTTCTGGAGTTTCTCAAAGTCTTTGCTGAGAAAATGAGGAGAACAAGACAAACATCACCTGAGCCATCTGTCGAGGAAGGAGCTGTGACAATGGCGCAGGTCCTGGAGATGATGCGCGCGCTGCAGGACAATGTCGCAGCGTCGAGAGCTGAACAAGAGAAGATCACAGGGGTGAAGGCGTCATTCACAGGGGTAGAAGATCCAGAAGCGCATCTAACGACGTTCCACACTCAGATGATGCTGTCTGGGGGCTCAAATGCCGTGTATTGCAAGATGTTCATGAGCACTCTGAGTGGAATCGCCATGGAATGTGTGCTCTTGAGGTTGTCAAGATCAAAATTCCTGGTGTGTGCTGTGCCAAAGGAAGTGTGTTTCTTGAAGGGTTCAAGGTCACTTCTTTAGTGATTTTGTGTGTAATCTATATTTGATGCTTAGAGGATTGCCCAGTGGCTTCTGGGGACTAGATTTAGCTCTTGGTTTAAGAGTGAACCAGTATAAACTGTTTGTATATCTATTTCTTCCCTTAAACTCATTTAAATTCAGTTGTTATTGCTTTGATGGTATAAACAACCGATTGTTTTTCTAGTATTTTGTTGTTTTGTGCTTTATATCTTGGCTAACTGAATTTCATACAAAGGATTTTGTTCTAGCTTAAAAAGTTTTCAAAAACCCCCTTTAAACAATTCACCCCCCCACCCCCCGGCCCCTCTCATTTAAGGCCATATATTCTAACAATTGGTATCAGAGCTTGGTACTTGAAAAATACTCTCAAGTTTGATCTTAAAATCTTTTTTCAAATAGCTGGAAAACTACCTTTTGAGGAGGGTGCTTCAATTAACAAACCACCTTTGTTGTGGTTTGAATTATAAGTACTGGAAGTTAGAATGAAAATCTTTGTTGAACCCATTGATGAAGGGATTTGGGATGCAATTGAAAATGGCCATTTCATTCCAAAGATTAAAAGAATGGATCTTTTATTAACAAACCTTGGTCCCAATGGACTAATGAAGAAAGTGAAAAGGCCAAGTTTGATTGCAGTGCCAAAAATATAATAACATCTACTTTGGATTCTAAAGAATTTTTCAGGATCTCAAAATGTGAGTCTGCTAAGGAGATGTGGGATACACTCAAAGCAACTCATGAGAGTACCACTGAAATAAAGAAATCAAAGACAAGAAGAAAAAGGAGGCAGAATAAAAAAGGTCTTAATCTATGCTTCATGGCCAAAAAGGAAGATGATTTAAGCAGTGTAAGTTCCTCTAATTCTTTAAATGCTGTAAATTACAGTCAATTACTTCAAGCTTTTCAAAAAACACATGAAGAAGATAATCGATTGGCTCTCCTGAACAACCGGTTGAAGGGAATGAACAACTGGCTTGAAAACAAAGTCAAATCACTGGAAGAAGAATTAGAAAATTCAAAAACAGATTTTGAAAACCTTGAAATTCTTTACAAAAACTCTTCTTGCAAGTGTGACTCACTTATTTGTGAAAATTGTGAAAATATTTAAAAGAAAGTTCTTTATCTTGTAAAGACTGTGGATAAGCTTTCAAAGGGTAAATCCAACTTTGAGAATGTGTTGGCATCTCAAAATTGTGTTTTTGGAAAAGCTGGATTAGGTTTTAATCCACAGAACAAGCAAGACAAGTTTTCAAAGTCATTTTTGAAACTGCCAGAAAAACAACCAATTGTTTTGTCGAAACAACCGGTTGTTACATACTTCTACTGCATGAAAAGAGGTCATTCTGTCAGTGTAAAATTAGGAAATATTATGTTCCTAAAGGCATTATGAAATGGATTCCTAAAGATTCTGGAGTTCCTAGTTATGAATGTAAATCAAAAGGATCCACATTTAAAAGGGGACCAAATCTTTGTACTTGAAATTTTACTTTGCAGGGAAATTTGATGGAGAGCATGCAATAGTAGTATCTAGACATTGGCTTCTCAAAACACATGACAGGAGATAAATCAAAGTTTGTGAGCATCACCTTCAAACAAGAAGGCCATGTAACATATGGAGATAACAACAAAGGAAGAATTCTTGGAAGAGGCTATATAGGAGACAAAAGTATCTTGCTCATTCATGATGTCTTGTATGTAGAGGGACTAAAGTACAACTTGCTTAGCATTAGCCAACTATGTGACAAAGGGTATCAAGTAATCTTCAAGACAAACTCTTGTGAAATCTGCCTTCCTAACTCAAAAGAGGTAATGTTGATTGGTAAGAGAATTGTTCCTGCCGGTTGACCAGATTGTTCCTCGTTCCAAACCTTCACCCTTCGCTGCCGTGAATACCTGAAACAGAGAGAACAAAGGGCGCCCTCGCGGCCGTTTGCACTCTGACGCTCAAGTCAATAATGGCAGAAAACACCGTGCACCTCCGTATCAGAACACCGCAACTACAATGTTCAGAAGGTGCGTAACTGAATTCTAACTGATTTCTCTCTTGTTCTCAAGTCACTTGTGTGTACAGTGTGTAAGCGTCAAATGAATAGAACGTACCTTAACTCCTGACAACGAGAGCTTTTATACCTCGTCAGTGCTTCTGCCACATGTCTCTTTCTAACTTAAGCGCAACTCTGTGTGGGAGGCCTTACGATGCTGTAACCCAACTTAGGGAAATCCCAGCGTGTAAGTCTCCCTTCCTCGAAGTGCATCTGGCGTGGGGGGTGACTACCTGGGTGCCAACTCATACACCCCAGCCTCTAGTCACTCGCCCTGGGAGTATTTCTGCCCTTCTCACGTACCATGCATGCAGATGACGTGGCCCTCTCCTGGGTCGTATCTGTCCCAGTGGTTCTCTAAAGGTGGCGCGTACTGTCACATCTCCACGCCTCATGCATAGGTACTTTGCGAGTCGGGTTTCTCCCTACTGGTACTGGGAGTATGGCTTTGTTGCCACCTTTCTCTTCTATTGTTACTCTTCTGAGGTACCGAGGCCTGAGGCCTCCACGCTCCTACCGTACCGCCTCCTACTATGTCACCCCTTCCACGGTCATTCCTAACTGTGGGTATAGGGGGGTGACACCACCCAACTGTAAGCGCTTCTTGGTCCGAACCTAGTCAACGCCCAAGGCCGGTCAATGCCTGAGACCTAGTCGTCTCCCTTCTCATCTCACTGTGCCCCTGATGGGTCCCACCAAGTGTTGACTTTGGTCAACGCCCGAGGACGGGTCGGTACAAGAATCAACAATGTCTATCTCTTGGATATTTCTTCTCCTTACTCTATAGGTTGTCTTCTTTCTAAGCATGATGAATCTTGGTTATGGCATAGAAGAATTGCTCACATTCACATGAACCACTTAAACAAATTAATATCAAAAGATCTTGTGATTGGGTTGCCCAAGCTTAAGTTTGAGAAGGACCACATATGTGAAGCATGCCAAAAGGGGAAACAAGTTAAAAATTCTTTCAAAATTAAAAATGTTGTTTCATCTTTGAAACCCCTTGAGCTGCTCCATATGGATTTGTTTGGACCTTCAAGAACCATGAGTCTTGGTAGCAACTATTATGCTCTTGTTATTGTGGATGATTTCTCTAGGTACACATGGACTCTCTTCTTGGAATCAAAGAGTGATTCCTTCTCTGCCTTCAAAAAGCTTGTTAGAAGGTTACAAAACACAAAAAACAACAACATTGGTTCTATAAGGAGTGATCATGGAGGGGAATTTCAAAATGAGAAATTCAACAAATTCTGTGAGAAGATGGGGATCTTACACAACTTCTCTGCACCAAGAACTCCTCAAAAAAATGGTACAGTGGAAAGAAAGAACAGATCTCTTGAAGAGTTAGCAAGAACCAAGCTAAGTGAATCCTCCTTACCCAAGTACTTGTGGGCTGATGCTTTTAGCACCTCTTGTTATGTGATGAATAGAGTGTTAATAAGGCCAATCTTGAAGAAAATTCCCTATGAACTCTTCAATGGAAGGAAGCCAAACATTTTTCACCTAAGAGTGTTTGGATGCAGTTGTTTTGTTCTAAATAATGGGAAAGAAAATCTGGGAAAGTTTGATGAAAAAGTTGATCATGGAATCTTTATTGGCTATTCCTTAATAGTCATACCTATAGGATCTACAACAAAAGGCTCATGACTGTGGAAGAATATGTTCATGTGGTATTTGATGAAGTTGATTACAAAAGCATTCAAGTCTCAAAGAAGAGGATGAGAAGAACATCAATTTGGAGAAGCTGGACTGCTATGCAGAAAAACAACTGGTTGATTCATCGAAACAATCGATTGAAATTCTGCAGCTGAGTGAACTGCCTAAAGAATGGAGAATACCAAGAGATCTGTCAGTGGAGAACATCATTGGGCAGATAAAGAAGGGTGTTTCTACACGTAGCTCTATCTCAAAGTTCTGCAGGCACACTGCTTTTGTCTCTCAAGTTGAACCAAAGTCTATTGAAGAAGCTCTTAAAGATGAAAAATGGGTGGAAGCTATGCATGAAGAGCTGAATCAGTTTACTAGGAATGATGTGTGGTTTCTGGTTCCTAAGACAGATGAGATGAACATTATTGGATCTAAATGGGTTTTCAGAAACAAGCTTGATGAGGTTGGAGTAATTACAAGGAACAAGGCAAGGCTAGTTACCAAAGGCTACAATCAAGAGGAAGGGATTGACTATGGAGAAACCTTTGCCCCTATTGCAAGATTGGAAGCTGTGAGGTTGTTGTTGGCTTTTGCTTGTATGAGTGGATTAAAACTCTTTCAAATGGATGTGAAGAGTGCTTTTCTCAATGGCTTTATCAATGAAGAAGTGTATGTTGAGCAACCACCGAGTTTTGAGGATCATCAACATCCTAATCATGTTTTTAAGTTGAAAAAGGCATTATATGGACTTAAGCAAGCTCCAAGGCAGTGGTATGAGAGGCTTAGAAATTTACTTTTGTCACATGGTTATGAAAGATGAATGATTGACAAAACTCTCTTCATTAAGAAGTCAAATTCTTAAATTAAACTAGTACAAATCTATGTTGATGACATCATCTTGGTGCTACTCAAAATAGTTTGTGTGAAGATTTTGTGGCAGCTATGCAAGGTGAGTTTGAAATGTCTATGATGGGGGAGCTTTCTTTCTTTCTTGGATTGCAGGTCAAGCAAACAAAGGATGGAATCTTTCTATGCCAATCAAAATATTGCAAAGAAATTCTCAAGAAATTTGAAATGGAAAGTTGCAAAGAAGTAAGCACACTCATGCCTTCAAGTTGTTATATGGATGTAGATGCTGCTGGAAAAGGGGTAGATCAAACAAAATACAGAGGTTTAAATTGGTTCCTTACTCTATCTCACAGCAAGTAGACCGGGTATCATGTTTGTCGTATGTCTTTGTGCAAGATATCAAGCAAATCCAAAGGAATCTCACTTCAAAGCTGCAAAAAGAATTCTTAAATATCTCAAAGGAACAATCAATGTTGGTCTATGGTATCCTTCTCACTATCCTATACACTTAATTGGTTATTCAGATTCTGATTTTGCAGGGTGTAAGCTAGATAGAAAAAGCACAAGTGGCATTTGTCATCTTCTTGGATCAAGCCTCATCTCTTGGCATAGTAAGAAGCAAGCTTGTGTAGCTCTTTCTACTGCAAAGGCAGAATACATTGTTGCTGGAAGCTGTTGTGCACAAATACTTTGGCTTAAACAACAACTTGCAAATTTTGGATTGAAGATCAACAAGGTTCCTTTGCTTTGTGACAACACAAGCGCTATAAATCTCACCAAAAATCAAATTCAGCATTCAAGAACTAAGCACATTGAGATTCCTCATCACTTCATATGAGATCATGTGAACAATGGAGATTGTGAAGTGAAATTCATTGAAACAAAACTGCATCTGACTGATATATTCACAAAACCTCTACCTAAAGAAAGGTTTTCCTTCTTAAGAAATGAGTTAGGCATTCTTGACTCTCAAAATCTCTCTTAAACTATTTTTTAATTTTATTTGTGAAGACAAATAGGGGGAGAATTGGTTGGTTTTTGTGTTGTCTGCTCTCTATAATATGTTTCAAACTAATCTCTCCAATTTCAGAAATTGGAACTGTTTTCTGCTTCTCCTGACAGAAACAACCGATTGAATCAAGGAAACAACCGGTTGTTGGTCTGATACAGTGCTTAGTGAATTACTTTTCTAACCTGCTGCCATAGATGTTGTATATTGCATAAACTTTGTTTTGCAGGAACTGCTTCAGATTCAAACAAGTCCAACACAAGCAACCAGGGATTTGTCTTCATCAAATAGGGGCAGATTGTTGATCAAGAGTGATCAAAGGCTTTGAAGAATCGAAATCCAAGTGGTTGATGCAAGGCTGGAGTTGCTGTTGTGTTTAGGATAGGATATGGGTAGTTTATTTGTGTAATCCACTCTTTGTTGAATATAAAGCTAAAGTGTTTTTAAAATCTTTTAAGATTAAAGTGTTTTTCAAACTAAGTGAAAAACAACCTGTTTTTTTTTTCGAACCAACCGATTGTTTTACTCTTAGGTGTTTTTGAAAAGGTTGAAAATTGATTTGGTTGGTTGACTTACTGTCAAACCAAAACAATCGATTGTTTCGTGATTTCAATCGATTGTTTGTTTGAAAATCCTTAACAAAATTCTATTTTGTTAGTTGAGTGTGCTTTAAATGATTTTCAACTGGATACGCTCCTGTATTAAATGCTTTGGCAATCTTTGAAAGCTATAAATAGTTTGTTTATGTTTTATAACAAACAAGAAAAACAGATTTGAGTTTTTCAGTTGTGAAAGATTGTTTTCAAGTTTTGAACATTCACTTTTGAGCTTTGGTTTTCTCAAGAGAGAGTGGAAAAAGATTACATCTGTATTGATTTCAGTTTGTTTAGTAAACAAGTGTAATTCGTTCTGAATTCTTTTGTAATTTCTGGTGTTGTAAGCCAAGGAGTGTTGTGTGCTCTTGAGGTTGTCAAGATCAACATTCTTGGTGTGTATTGTGCCAAAGGAAGTGTGTTTCTTGAAGGGTTCAAGGTCACTTCTTTGGTGCTTTTGTGTGTAATCTGTATTTGATTGCTTAGTGGATTGCCCAGTGGCTTCTGGGGACTGGATGTAGCTCTTGGTTTAAGAGTGAACCAATATAAATTGTTTATGTATCTCTTTCTTCCCTTAAACTCATTTAAATTCAATTGTTATTGCTTTGCTGGTATAATCAACCGATTGTTTCGAAGAAACAACCAATTCGAAGAAACAACCAATTGTTTTTCTGGTGCTTTGCTGTTTTTTGCTTTATATCTTGGTTAACTGATTTCTGATTGAGTTTCATACAAAGGATTTTGTTCTAGCTTAAAAATTTTTTCTAAGAGCATATGTTGGTTAAAAATTTTCATATGTCTCTTCTACCTACTAAGACCGTCCAACATGTCTCTTTGATGACTCTTGGATTGTAAAATATTTTAAGAGAATTAACGAATATTCAACTTTTAGAAAATTGAGAACTATTCCTTATTTTTTTTCTTATAAATATGAGCTTCCTTTTGTAAATCTCTCTTCAAATATTTTTATTTTTCTTTATCAAACTTCTTTCTATTTGTTCTTCTAATTTCAACTTTCCTCATCCTTATTTACATCTTGCCCATCCTTATTTATGTAAACTTTTATGAACTTATTTTAAAAACCATTAACCTATCCAATATGCCTTTTTACAACTTTTTCAAAATAGTTTTAAAAATTCTATTCAAACTTTCCTTTTTAGAGTTAACATATTTTTTTTTCACATATCAATTTTATATATTTTTAGTTGTTCTGATAAAAAAAATTATATGCATATAATCAATACAAGATGTGTTATTCTACATCAATTCTACATAATTAATATAATATTTTTTAAAATTATAAACTTGCTACTTTTATTACCAATTATTTGATTTATGAAATAATATGCATAAAATATCATTTTATAATAGTGAAAAAGAAACTATCAAGTATTGTTTTTTATTTATCAACAGATAAAAATTAACTTAAAAAAACATCTCAATAAGTATCTCAATAGAAAGCTTACAAACAAACAAACTAATAGATATAGCAAAACGGATTAGATAAGCATACACTACCTAACTATAATTAGAACATAACAAGCAAGCTCTTAAGAAAAATACCCCAAAAATACACCTGCATTGCTTGCTATGCCACACTGCAACACTACAGAACCTATGCCCACACATACCTACCCCACAACATTAAAACAAAGTCAACTATTAAGCATTGTGATGCTTAATAAGCAGTATCATGACGCTTTTGGTTATGATGAACTAATAATCTTGAACAATAAATCATAACATTTTTTTCAAATGGCTTGATACAATGTTTTAAAAATAACTTTTTGGTAACTTTCTTCTTTTCCTCAATGCAAATGTACTAGGTCACATACAGACATTAAAATCAACAAAATGGATCAACAATGATATAAAATTCCTTTTTTTACCTATGAACTTAGGGTTTATATATTAGACCTTTTCGTCAAAAGAAACTGTTTGACACACTATATAAAATGATTTTCATTTGTCTACGTGAATCTTGTGCCTTATCGAATAATATTAAAAAAAATAATTAAAAATAATTATTAAAAAGTTATTTTCATGTCTTTTTAACTTGTAATAAATAAATATGCACTTGACTTTTCTTAATTTTATAAGGAAAAAAGCAGCTTTTGGTGTCAGATAAAGGTCATTTAGCCATGTCATTGCTCCACACAACCTCTTGCAATTTCCCTTTTGCATTATTTTATGTCTGATTTCAATAAAATTATGATGTAACATTCAAACAATATATGATAAATTGACTTGAAGAGTAACCAAAGAAATCAAAAAGATTTCCTCCACCCATCTTTGAAATCATAAAGCTGCATGCAGACTGGTGGTGCAAGGTTTCAATCTATACACATTTTTTATAATTTCTATGTTGATGACTTTATAACTTGTTGAATATTATTAGATTCGGGATAAGAAAATTATCAATTGCTGTTTCTTTTTATTCACAAACAGGATTTATCAAGTTTACATTCATGAGCATCTTTCTGTGCATGCAGTTCTATAATTCTTAAGTAGCTCATCCTATTGTTAACTGCACATATATATTTACTACAAAACCTTTTTATTTTTCCTGAAGAGACAGACATTTTTGTTGCAGTGTATCATGTCACTATACAACAGTGGAAGAGACAAAACAAGTTAATATGTATTAATATTTCATTTCTACAAGATAAGAAAAATTGTCTTTAATTAATTTGTTAAAATACTTAAAAAGATATGGAAATATACTTGTTCAGATTGGAAAAAAAAAAGTCTTAAATTAATCAATTTGTATCTAATGTTATAGATTTTTTTTTTTGGCATTTCGTTTCTAACCCATTCCACTCAGATTTTTAAGAATAATTCTTAGCAGCCATGTAATTTGGGTAAGTATAACTTTCTTAACTTTGTATTCTTGCCATATCTATATATATATATATATATTTATGAAAATTATGAATTAAAATCTTAATAATTATTACTACAAACTTTAACAATCAATCCAGGTTAATTCTTTAGAGTTTCATTAATTACATATCATCTTATGAAAATTCTATAAAAATAAGAATAAAATAAATATCAGGGACCAAATTAAAACCGATACCAAAGCAAACCTAAATTCCGAGAAGTAATTTAAAAAAAATGAATATTAAAAGGTAAATAATCGTACCCAAATATAGATTTTAAAATCTTTCATATATTCAAAATAATAAATGTATTGATGATTTTATTAGTTTTTTTATCAGCAAAAAATAATAAATAAATGTGAACCATTTAAGGGTAATCCAACCCTTATACAGAAAAATAATTTTTAGCCTCTCCTAAATAGAACTTTAACCTCCAACATACAACTAACAAAACACCTGCCAACTTTCAAAAAATAGCTAAAGGACTAACCAACAATGTAATACATCAATTAATCAACCTCATACAAACCAAAGCAAGGCACCAATCAGAATAAGAGAACAAAGTTGAGTGACTTGAAAGTAATCCAAGACCAAACTTTGACCTGAACAACAGTGAACAATTCTAAAACATCAACCACACCATTTTAAAAATGACATTATTCTTTTACTTCCAAATCTCACTTACTACACCAATCCAAATCGCTCCCCAAACATCATTCACTGATTCAATAGCATTACACATCCTAAACTGAAAAAAATTATACAGTGAATCATTGTAATCCATGGACGCCATGCCAAGCCAAGCATAACACTAACCCCAAACGAGCCAAACTATTCTGCACTCAAAGAGCAAATGACGAAAATATTCCTCCTCCACCCGCACACAACTACACAAAAGGCATTCGATCACAACCCCACACCTTTTCAAATTGGCCCCAGTAGCAATCTTATTTTACAACACCCTCCAAACAGTGACATGTGCAGAAGGTAGAGACTTACATAAAAAAAAGGATATTTTAAAGATTATTCCACAAAAAAAAGATGAAGTTAGTTTAAATTTTTAAAACTTTAAATAATCTTCCTATAGTTTATTTCCTATGTTCATATTTGAGATTGGATTATGTATATTTTTGAATAGTCTTACAACATCTAAAATTACAATTAATTTGAAGTAAACAACATATATTGAAACCAAAATGTTCATAATGTAGAAATAACAACAAAATGCATTAGAGGATATATTCAAGTGATCTTTATAAATGTTCAAGTTTTCAATGTAAATGTAAAAATAAAACTCTTTGGATATCTTGATACGTAATCCATAACATCATCTTCTCCTCATCATGGTCAACGTTGCAAAGTTAGGCATGTGTAGACAACAATAAATGATCCATTACCTAATAGAAGACTTTGAAACCTCTTTTGGCCATTGGTCTATCCTTTGTTTAGATTCATCATTGTTGCTCAATATTCTTCGATTGAACCTCAGCATGATAGTGATTGTCCTTGTAGCAGTCTCTTCCAAAGTTATGTACTCATACATGAAGGGGACCAATATACCATCTTAGTTAAGTTGATTTTATTGAACAATAAAAATATTTTGCAGCATTTGAAGATTGAACATAATACATATTTCAATGGAACACTCTATTCTTACCAATTTTAGTGATGCATGATATACTTCTGAGAAATTCTTGAAAAAATGATAGTACGCATGCATAAAGAAATGCATGTAGCTCCTTCAGAGTAAAAGTGAGTCCAATATCTTTATTTCAAATTTTGAGTTTAAGTTTATGTTAATGAAAAAATATGATTATTAGAAGGAAAAACTTTATTAAAATGCAACAATGAATTTTTTCGGTAAAAATTCATTATCGAAAAAGTCTTCACAAGCCATTTGGATACTAAGGTTTATAGTTGACAAGCCATATGAGTACCTTTAGTAAAGCTTATAGTATAATTTTAATTTGAGTATGAAGTTGAAACTAAAAATTCTAAAATGGATCAAATAATAAAATATAAATTAGCTGAGTGTTAAACAAAACTCTAGATACTTATTGGTTAAAAAAAGTGCCTTGTTTGACGAAATTACAAATTTATTGATTAACATCTTATAATATGTTTTTCATCTTTATTTTTATATTTTAATAGTTAATTTCTTACATAACAATGTAAACTATTAAAATATTTTATATTATATAAATTTTATAATATTATAATATAATTTATATTGAAAATTTATTTATTACTTAAAAAAAATATCGATGAAAACTCATATTGTATAGAAAAAAAAATATTTAACTAACATATCTATTCATATTATTATTCTAATTTGAAAGGTTCACTAAAAAAAATCATCAAATAGAAACCAATTTTTAAAGACTAAAATAATTAGTTACAATAGTAACTAAATTAAAGACCATTTCACAAACTAAAAAACAAAATTGGTTTCTAAATTAGTTTCTATTATTTTTAAATAGTTTTTAAATTGGTATCTAATTAGTTATCAAAGTTTTAATTACCAATTATTTAGATTCTAAATTTGGTAGCAAAAATTTTGGTTGTTAATTAAATACTAATTTAGAAATCATTTAACAATAATAGAAATTAATTTAGAAATCAAAAATTTATTGTCCCTAAAATAGTCTCTAATTTAGTCACTACACCAATTAATTATTTTTTATCTCTACAATTGGTTTTAATTTCATGATTTTCATGCAGTAGTAGTTGAATTATTTATCCTTTTTAGTCTCTAGTTAGTGATGGACCTATGATATTTTTTCGTATAAATACAAGGTAATGCTGATCAGTGAAAATGATTAAAAGATTCATGCATATCCCTATTCCTTACAATTCATAAAGTCAATGCAATTACACTTATACGGTAAACCACTTTCATAGCTTTATGCACCACTTGCACTTGAAAACGACTGAATGATCGATACTGTTATTTGTTTTGCTTAGCTGAATTTTTTCAGACATCTCACTTCATTTCAATCATTAACCAATACTCTCCAAAACAATATAATATATGTTACCGACATTATACCTCTTTGCCCTTTTATTACATGCCAATTTAACAAAACTAGTCATTAAATGTAACATTATCTAAATCATTATAGTCATGCGTTAATATCAAGATGTAAATATTAAACTCGAATATCCCATAGCAAATATTTATTTGATTTTTACAAAAATAAAATAAAATTATAGATTAATATGAAATATTTAGTTTTAGAACTTATATATATATAGGAATATTTTAAACTATCAAATGTATATATAAATATAAGTTGAGAAAAAATAGTTGCAATAATAGTTATTTCTAGGGCAAGTGGATCTCTGGGGGCGCACATATTGTGTTTTCTGCGTGTTCACACAAAAGAACTCATAAATATTGCTTCCAGATGCTGCTTATGCAGAAGGCAAAAAGCAAGGGAGAAAATAGCACTAAGGAGATGGAAGAAGGTGGAAGTCGTAGAGGGTATGTTCCAGTGCTTGTAGGCACAGGGAAAGAAGATCTGGAGAAGATTTGGGTAACCATCAAAGCAATTCAGCATCTCACCATTGTTGAGTTACTGGAGCAATCTGCAACTGAGTATGGATACCAAAATGGCTTGCTCAAAATCACATGTGACGCTGCCAAATTCAAGACCATACTTCACAACATCTCCAAGAAATAGCTCTCTCTCTCTCTCTCACACACACACACTTTGTCATCTATCTGTGTAAGTTAGATCAGCATTTCTCAGTACGTACGTACATATATATATTCCAATCCTTCCTAATCTTCCCATCCCTAACCACTACATGTAAAAATGTTATTGTCTCCCTCCTTATACATATACTATGCTTCAACTGCACAAAATACAATACATTTATGAGAAATAGATACAAAAGTAGAAGTTGTACCAACTATACTTTGAGATTTTGAACACTTTGTGCGAAACTATTAAAATTTTACAAGTCTATCTGTATTTACCTCTATCTTTAAAGTATTTAAGTTTAGTCTTGTCTGCTTAAGCTTTGGGTCTGTTTTGAGCAATTTCTACGTACAATGTTATGGTCATGAAAACTTTTTTTTATCACCAATACATACAAAAATTCCCTCCTTTATGAATTCCATATTCACCATTAAATCTGATTTATTTTGTTACCTGTGTGCGTTAGGCAAAAATGGTTGACGTTCTCTTGGGAGGTATTACGTGCCACAAAAACTACACCTAGCCACCTGTTATACAGACTCCAAACATAAACACACCTTACAAGTGAAAAATAAATGGGTTATTGTGTCTTTCGCTTCCCCGTATAAAACGCACATCAAATTTGTCATCATTTTCTCCCTCTTTCTCAAGTTGTAAACTCTATTCGACAATATCCTTCACTCGGGACACATGAAGCAGATGGTGTGGCAGTTATATTCCAAAACATGTTACAAAATACAAAATCTAGTATTCAGATTTTAAGGAATACTCACTTGTATCTTCCTCCTTCCACATACCCACTTGTTTTTGTTGGTGTTGAGAGAATAAAACAGAGCAAGATATTTGTGAACAGAAAATATATATTTTATTTCACTGCTACTTTTCAAATAAAAATACAATCTCTCTAAATAGTCTTACAATAGACTTCTCAAATTCTACCTTCTCTATCATAAAACCTATACTATAATTTACATTTAAATCATAGTATAAATGACATTCAAAACTAGAATTAAAGATAATAATTAGTGGCTATTCAAATGCTAAAATAAAACTGATGACGGCTGACGGCTTTGAGTTTAATGCTAACAGTTTTCACTGTCATGATTTAGTTTATACTCATTCAAATGCAGCATCAAGATATCTAGTCGAGGAAGCTCCCAATTAAACCACCTTCTTTTCCGGTACAATTCCAATTGTTATAATTCCATCTCACAATTGCATCTTTTAAACTTGAGTTACTGTATAATCTAGCAAACTGATATGAATGATTGTTTGCACAAACATTTAGGTACTCTTGTAAGATATTTCGAAGAACGATTAGGTTTTGGAAAAGGGAATCCCTAGGTGGGCTTTCAATTATACCAAGAACAAGAAACAATGATAGAGAATATGGTAGAAAATTAAGAGAAGGAAACAAGGTGCATATATTTATTCATATCTCAATAATAGTTCAATACTCTGTTTATAGATTACTAAAGATTACAAATGATAAAGATAAGTGATAGAAACTGCTAATTAAATTTCAACTAAAGATAAATGATAGAAACTACTAATTAAATCCTAACTAATTAAATCCTAATATAACAATACCCACCCTACAACAACATTCTTGCCCTCAAGAATGGAACAATATAAAAAAACACCGGCAAAAATTTCCTTAAAAACTTCTGAAAAATGGAGTTCATTAATCCTTGGAATGTAGTCGGGGCGTTGGTGAGTCCAAATGGCAATACCAGGTATTCATAATGTCCCGAGTGTGTTCTAAAAGCTGTCTTCCACACATCTTCGGGATTCATCCGAACTTAATTATATCCTCCACGTAAATCAATTTTCAAAAAAAAAATAGTAAATCATTGACTAAGGGAATGGGAAGTTTGTTCTTGATTGTGCCCTTATTCAAATCTCTTTAATCAACACAAAGTCTCCATGAACCATCTTTTTTGCCCACTAGAACCACGGGACTAGCGTATGGGCTGCAGCTTTCTTGGATAATTCTTTATTGCAAATATTCATGTATAAGTTGGTCAATAATATCTTTTTGGTTTTTTGCATACCTGTAAGGCCTTTTGTTGATGGGATTAACTCCCTGAGTCAATTTGATGATCATGGCTTGGTCGAAAAGGTGGTAATTATTGTGGTTCTTGAAAAACATCTACAAATTCTTGTAATAGATTCACGATCTCAGTTGGAATCTCCTTTTGTGCGGCATGTGTAGTAAAGGAATGCAACAACATCTCCTCCTTTGCACCATTGTACATCATAGATAAATGCACACCTTTAATAAAATCTTTACTCTATTGTTGCTTGTGTGCATGTTTGATCATGGGGTCCATAGAGACACGTAGAACATGTCGCCTTCCTTGTACTTTGAACTCCATAGTGAGTTTGCCAAAATTCCATAAAATATCGCCCAATGTTATGAGCCACTCAATTCCCAGCACTATATCGCAACACCCCAAAGGAAGGAGAAGCATATCAGCAGTAAAAGTTGTGTGTTGCATTGTCCAACTAAATTTTTTGACCACGAAAGATACCTTTATCTTTGACCCATCTGCTGCCACGACATTCAAAGGAACAATCGTATCAATTATGTACCCATATTTTTTAGCCATTTGGGTATCTAAGAAATTATGAGTGACAACACTATCAATGAAAATATGTAAAGGGCGTTTCTGATGATATCTAGTTATTCTCATAGTTTTGAACCCAGGCAGTTCGGTTAATGCGTTGACTGAGATTTGTAGCTCCTTCCTTTGCAATAATTTAGTCGCGTCACTGGGAGGACTATCATGTGAGTCATCTTCTTCCTCCATCTCCATGACGTGAAACTATAATTTCTTGTGTATCCTATTGTGCTCCATTGAGTAGGGTTCATCGCAAAAATAACAAAGGCCTTTGGCTTTGCGTTTTGCTATGAACTCCGGCGTTAAGTGACATGTTGGTTTGGGGTTAGGGGCCACATTGATTGGAGAAGACGATATAGGAACTGGTGCTGGACCATTACTCCCCTGTGAAATTTGGCCATCAAATTACTTGAATTGGCTGCTTCATACGTCATGGCCAAAGTAAACGCATGTTGTAGAGATGTAGGTTGGAACATTCTTACCATCATCTGGATTTCTTTCTGTAATCCACCAAGGAAGCAGCTTAGAATATGATCATCAAATAAATTCAATCTTGTAATAATTGAATCAAACACTTCATGATAGTCATCAACTAAAGTCTTTTGTCATAGACGCATCAACTCAGCCATGGGATCATCGCCAATTGCACCAAACCGATCAATTAGACTTTTCGTGAATGTTGTCCACAAAGGTGCACCTATATCTTAACCTAATTTCATAAGTGCGGTATGTCATTGTTGTTGAAAATGGTTGCTACCCCTTCAAGACATGTGTTTGATGAAGCCTTCTGTGTACATTTCATGTATAGTTGTATTTGCTTTAAGAATGTCTTAGGTATAGTTTAGAGGTTGTTTAAGAGTAGGCTTTTTGTTGGGTAACTCACCTCTTAACCCTTGACCATGTGATAAGATCAAGAACAAATTTTCTGAAACTGTTTTTCACATGTTTTGCAAAAAACACCTTTACTGCATAAAAATAAATCTGTTCTTTTTTAAATAAACAGATTCTTTTTTAAACTAATGCATTGACTAAGGCTTTTGAAAATTAGGTTTTGTGCATCAAATATTTTGACTAAGTCTTCTCTCTTTCAAAACGACTGTGTTTCAATAGTTAAGTCTTTTCTGTTATCGTTTTGAAAAATAAATTTGTTCATCTGTAAATGAATAGATTCTTTTTAGTTTGGTGCCATGTTTATCTTAAACAGTTTTTCGTTTTGTCCCTGCACCAGAATGGTTGACTGAGTCTCCTTCACATAACAAATTCTCTAACTGCTTTTGAAAATAAATCTATTTTTTTTTTTATTTTCAATTTGTTCTTTTTATAACAACTTTAACTGTTTTTTGGAAATATGTTATAAGTTGTTTTTCTATAAAAAGAAAACTTGTTTCTGCGTTTAAAAAGTGAATCGTACATTTGAGAAAACAAGTTTTACATCAGAGAATTAAGGATTTACAGAGAATTAGCATGTGTTCTTGAAAGATTTCAAAAATCAAAAGTGTGCTTGTTCTTGTTTGGTTCCAAGGCTTGGTGAGAGGTGCTGCTACTGTGTGAGCAATCTGTTCTACTGGTCTAAGGCAGATTTCTGCATCCTCTATCAGGTGTATTCGTTTCATATTTCTTTTATTGTAAAAGTGTGATTGTAAACTCTTCTTGTTAGAGTTTCTTGAAGAGTGTGTGTGCTGAAAAGTGTGCCAAGTTTCTTATAGGGTTCAAGAACAGTGGTTGTGTAAGTGTGTTTGGTACATTTTGTTTAGTGGATTTCACCTTGGATTAGGTGAGACAGGATGTAGCTCATTTGAGTGAACCAGTATAACTGTTGTGTGTTCATTTCTCTTCATCCCTGCACTCGAATTCTTGCTTATCTGTTAATCTGCCAGAAATTGAATCTGTTCAATTAAAAATAAATTTGTTCTTTCTGGGCTTGTTCATACTGTTCTTATTTTCTGGAAAATTAGTTTGGTTCTGTTAAGAAGTTATATGAACTGTTTATTACAACTGGAACAAATTGTTTGTGATAGGTTACCCAATTGATTGATAAGCTAATAATTGAACCTTTATCACGTGCTTAAAAATTGAAGGTTACTGTTTTTGTTGTTAATTGTTTTCTCTCTAATATCAGTGTGTGTGGCTTGCAAATTAATCTGTACAACCTCGAGAATAACTTGGTTGATATAAACGTTTTCAAACATAAATAGTGCAAAAATAAATCTGTTCATTTCCAAATAAATCGATTTACTCTCTCTTGAACTTTGACACTATTGGACCCAACAATTGCAAGGCCTTGCCTTCTAAATGCACAATTACCAACTTCACCTTGAATTCGTCTGGGGTGTTGTCAATAAGAAAATAATTTTCGCATTAATGAATCCACTGGTTAACATTTTCGCCATTAAATATGGGGAAGTCAATGTGTGCCAACCTTGTGCCACAAACATAAGAAGACCCTGTTTGAGGTCCACACGAGTTCCATCAACCTATTATCCATCCTTTGGGAGATTCGATCTTCTATCTCCTTAGCAGCTTGAGCGGAGCATGTTGAATTTGTCATTGAAAGTACTAGAAGGTCTAAGCTGATACCAATTGATATGAATGATCATGTGCACAAGCGCCCAGGTCCTCTCGTAAGAGATTTCGAAGAACGATTAGGCTTTGGAAAAGGGAATCCCTAGGTGGGCTTCCGATTATACCAAGAAAAAGAAACAATGATAGAGAATATGGTAGAGAATTAAGAGAAGGAAACAAGGTGCGTATATTTATTCATATCTAAGATAATAGTTCAATACTCTATTTATAGAGTACTAAAAATTACAAAATGATAAAGATAAGTGATAGAAACTGCTAATTAAATCCCAATGAAAGATAAATGATATATGATAAAAACTACTAATTAAATTCTAACTAGTTAAATCCCAACTAATTAAATCCCAATATCTACTAATTAAATCTTTATAATCCAACAATAATATTAATCAAATCCCAAAACTTTAGGATATAACACAAACTTATGTTTTAATGATCTGTCTCCATTCCACGTACCTCCCAGAATCAAACCATTATGCTTTTCCAACTTTCAAAGAAAAGTTAGCATCAAACAATCTTCTTGTCCCTTTTATTACACAACTTTCATAATTCCCTCTACCATGATGATTCTTTGACTGACTCTCTCCTCTCCGATAGGTTTCTCCACAACCCGTATTTTTTGCTTTTATAATATTTCTTTGCACAATTCTTTTTCCTCTATTACAAACCTCCACTTCCATTTTTTTTAATAGAACATTATTGAACAAATCAATATCCTTTACCCTTAAATTGTTCGTTTTCTTTATATTTCACTACCTCGCCAAATATGAAGTGTATCTTTATTTTCATTATCTCCTTCCCTGTTTAGACTGACATTTTGAAGAACAATAGGTACTGATATGAGTTGGATTGAACATAGACACTTTTAAACTCTTAAACACAACATTATATGAGAATGAAAGTTGAAGGCTTAGAATCTCTAGGTTTGAAAGTAGAGTCCTTAGAAGGGATATTTGAAAAAGAGCTATTTTTATTTTTCCAAGAAGAGTGGTAGTAGCTATCCTTAGAAGAATTTTTGAAAGCATTTTTCCTTGCAAGTTGATTTTCAATTTTACTAGCAAGGTGAACTACATTTTCCAATGAAGAATATTCTTATAGCTCTACCACGTCTTGAATGTCCCTTTGAAGGCCACTCACAAACCTAGCTATCTTAGCTTCCTCACTCTCATCCATATGAACTCTAATTAAAAGCATGTCTAGTTGTTTAAAGTAATCATCCACACTTAGCGTGCCTTGATGAAACCGTTGGAGTTTCAACAATAGGTCTTTCCTAAAGTGTGGGGGTACGAATCTAGCGCGTAAACAAGCTTTTAAATCGTCCCAAGAGACCACGAGCGGTCTCTTGTGTAGATCAATGTCCATGAGATATTGATGCCACCATTGCATGGCATAGTCTAAGAATTCTAAGGATGCTAATCTAACCCTATGCTCATCTCTAACCCCATTTACATCAAATATTTGCTCAACCTTAGCCTCCCACCCTAAGTACACATTAGGATCACTTTCACCACTAAAGTTAGGGAGTTTTAGATTAGGTGAATAAGGGCCAGCCACATGTTGGCGCCTCTCTTCATGGTGATGGTGCCTTGGCCGTGCATTGTCTTCATAATATCCATGAGAAGAATGAGAAGTCCTTGAAGAAAGCCGAAGAGGATGATGATGTCTTCTCTCCCGGTTTTGATGGACCTCTTCACGGCTTAACTCCAAGCTTTGGAGCCTTGCCTCCATTTGTCTTATCACATCAAGATATTGAACATTTGATTCTCTAGCATTCTTTAAATCTTCAAAGAGAGCTGCCTTTTGAGGTGAGCAAGGTTTGGAGGATTCTCCACTAGAAAGATTATCCATGATCATAAAAGTACAAAAACAGAAACAAACAATTAAAGAAACTTGTTAGCAAAATAAAGTAAGATGTAGCTTGCTGGAAAAGGCCAAAAGAATGTACTCAAGCCACTCCAAGAAAAGTGTTCTTTCCTTAACCAAGCCTCTCCTGTGGATTGGATGAGCTTCAAATGAAAACTGTCAAAGCAAACCACACTCACTTAAGAACAAGTCACCACAAAACTTAGAGGAAACAAGAAGACAATCAAGAAAAGATATAAGCAAGAAAAGCTAAACCAAAACAGAATGTAAGATATGACAAAACTGGAAAAAAATATGAATTAAAAGACAAGCAAGAAAAGTAAGGCACACAAAGAAAGGATAGCACACAAAGGAGTCCTAAAGAATAGTACTAGAATAGATGAAGAAAACAAAAACAATGCTACTGGAATTTTATTTTATTTTTTTGTTAAAACTGTGCGTGACTTTAAAGATTTAACTGGAACTGGAGAAAGCGAACTGGAATGTGAAATTTTAACCACTGGAAATTCAAGATGTTATCTAAAAATTGGCACTAGAATCACTCAAAAAAAGTACGCCAATTAATTGTAATAAATTTTGCAAAATCGTTGCCAGATTACCGTATTTTTTTGGCACAATTACACACTGTTCGTATTTCATTTATCATTTTTTTTTATATTGAATTTTGATGTACTTCTTTTTTTCTCTATTTTTTAACACCTCAAAATACTTAATTCCATAATTTCATAATTTTCCAGTAAACACTGAAATTTTGATAAACCAAACAGTCAGCACGTTTTTATGAAAAACAGAGGAACCTATACTGGAATGAAAAAACAGAATTAAGAACTAGCAAAGACATAATGGAAATGATGTATAAGAACTTGTATAGATCTAAAATACAAGTAAGAACTCAAAACTAAAACAGAAAATGCACAAAGGATCAAATATCAAACTCAGAAAACTGTATTACACCAAAGCAAGAAACAAAAAATTCAATAAAAGTACTACAAGAAGTGATGACATTCTTGGAAAAACATGACTATGACAAAACTTGTATGGATTCAAAAAGGAAAAGACACAAACACATGATAGGCACAATTAAGAAAACAGCAAGAAATACTCAAAAAACACAAAAACAGAATCACTAATCACAAAAGCAGAATCAAAGTGTCCAGCAACTCAAACTTTTTTTTGCACATAACCATAGCTCTAGATACCACATGATATGAGTTGGATTGAACATAGACACTTTTAAACTCTTAAACACAACATTATATGAGAATGAAAACAACAATTCAAGGATCAAAGAGTGCTTAATCAATGAAAACGAAATTACATCAACAAAACAACAAGCTGAAAACAGAAATGGAATCAAGGAAGCTTAAGGAGTCATCAATGGAGACATAGCCTTCCAAAATGATGATCCAAACTCAATAAGAGTGCTATCTCCTTGTGAACATCCATAGAACAAGATATTAAACACAATTTGAACTAAAAACAGAAAGGAACCGAACAGAAAATGAAGAACAACACAAGGAACACAAAACCAATCGGTTGAAAAGATGAAGAACACTACAAGGAAATTGAACTACCGAATGAAATTGACATTGAAGATGAAAGGAATGGAAACTTATGGAATGAAGCTCGGTTGGACTGGAATTGGAACTGCATCTCGCCACTTGGAGTCCTTGTCCAAGATAAGTGAAGAGAAGCCGCCACTTGAAGCTCTCCATTGGCACACAAGATAAGGCTATGGAAGAAGGAGAAACCAAAACTCACAATTCTCTCTCAATTTGAGTAGAGTTTCTCTATATCCAATTTCCAATCCTAAATTTTACAAGAGCCCACACCTCTTATTTATAGTGTGAGGGTGCTGAAAAATAGGTGGGAAAATTCAAATGAAACTCATTTGAAATTCCCACCAAAAACAAGTCACATGGGAGGTGTGACCTTTTTCTACTATGACACCTCCTAAAAACTACACCTACACCTACTCTCCTAAGTCACATGGACAATGTGACTTTATTTTACATACTCATACTCCTTTATTTAATATCCACACCTCCTACAACTATACAAGAGTAATTCAAATGATGCTCTTTTATTTAGTGCTTGGCCTTGCCCCTCATGGGATGGACTTGGGCTTCTTGGGCTTGGGCCTTCTTAGGCTTGGGCTTTGGGCTTGGGCCTCATTTTTTTGAAAAGACTAATAAGAAGAACTTTAAATGATTTGGTCCTTGTCCATTCTTCCTATTAACAACATCTTTTTGATTCTTATCAGGTACAATAATGGAATAACTGTTAGAATAAATTTCAACAAACAGACTCTACTTTCTTTCAATCTTATCACTCTCTTATATTTTGTTAATCACTATTTGCCACATTTTACTCCTCTTAGGATTGTCCCATGATAACATCAGGTTTTTAAATAAAACTAAGTTTCCCCTAATAAATATAGGATTAAACTTAGGTTCAAAAGACAAATCTCATATATTATATTTTCATTGCTTCATACTTTTCCTAAAACCAAATTAAAATCAGGAAGAAAGAAATTCAAATTAGAAAGAAAAAATGAATTAGAATATAAAACAAAATGAAGATAGATCGTTTATAGACAATCGTCTAATGGTTTTACTTAGTAAAAGCGAGAAAGAAAGAAGGCATCTTAAGAAATTTGTAGAAAAGTATATGGCTGAAATGTAAAGTATAAGAAAAATAAATAATTGTAAAGTAATTGGTAAGATGAACACAAGAACATAAAGGAATGGAAAAATAAAAAGATGAAAGGAAAGATAAGCTTAGGATGGTGAAAGTATGGTCACGCCACTTGGAGGGGTAAGAGACTCCAAGATGAGTGGTGAAGATCCACCACTTGAAGTGTAAAGCACTCAAGATAAGATCCAAATTCTAAGAGACTCAGCTAACTAAACACTCTGACAAAGTTTCTTTTCTATTCAAAATTCAATGTGTCAAATACATGGGGAAAACACTCTGTTTATAAGAGAGAGTGTCTTGGAGAGCAAGATAGAGGGGTAGGGGAGTCATTTTTGTGAAAACCTATAGAAGGTAGGTCAAAGTGGAGTGCCTCCCAAGCTAGCCTACATCTTCTAGAAACTAGGTTAAGGGGCGGTTATGGAAATGGTTTCTAGAAGCTAGGTTTTTTTGTGGGTTTTGGCACAAACCCAATATTATATTAAGTACACCTTAATCTAGTTTATTCTTATATTTGGAACCCCTAAAGTGAGCCCAATTTATTTTACATAAACTTGTCTTGTGAAAATGCTAGAAGGAAGAACAACTGATATTCTAGTCCATGTTTGGTTCTTCTTTTGCTAAGGCTTTTCTACGACCTGGTGGGGTCTGGTCTTGTATGCTGAGATGACTGACCTAGTTGTGAAGTGTTGTGTCTTTCGTCATCTGCTTGTCGAGTTGGGTTGTATCATGCCCCCCAAGTTGGAAAGAATTTGACATCAAATTTTGAACTCCTGTAAATAACATAGTTAGTTTGTTCACAGGAAAGATAGAAACATTTCTATAAGTGGTTTGTGAATGAAACTTATGTCCATAAAGCTTTGGGAGTTCACATGAATGAGTTCTAGATACAGGCCATGTTTGTAGAGAATGTTTAGGGAGGAAATGTTTTGTTTGTGAAAATCCTCTTAGAAGGTGAAAACCCTTAGAAGGTTTGTGAATATCATCCCTAAACTTCTTTATCAAAGATGTCGAGTATTTAGAATGATTAGATAATGGAAAAGATAAGGAAGAAGAATACCATTGAGGTGCATTTTGTATTTTTGTATGGGTCAACATTATTGTTTTTACTGTGTGAGGTTAGGTGATGATACCCATTTTATCTTTTCTTACTTCGTATTTTTTATTTTCTCTTTTGTTTTTCATTTTGACTTGGTCCTTATTAACTTTTTTGGGAGAGAGGGGTTTTAATATAATCGTATGCCCTTGGAAGCTGAAAGAAATCCTATTGGTATGACCATCATGTAAAATTTTCCTATCATATTGTCAAGGCCTTCCCAATAGAATATGTGTTGCTTACATTGACACAACATCACATAAAACCTAATTTTTATACATTCTTATAGCAAAAGTTATGAGGACTTGTTTATTAACCATAATGTCACCCTCTTTACTAAGCCATTGTAATTTATAGGGCTTTGTATGAGAGATAGTGGGTAATCCAAGATTCTCCACTACTCTTGTACTTGTCACATTAGCACAACTACCCTCATCGATGATCATGGAACATAACTTGTTGTTGATAAAGCAATGGGTGTGGAAAATATTTTTTCTTTGGGTGTCTTCAAAAGTTTTTTGAATTGTACCCAACATTCGCCTTACCATTAATAAGTCACCTTCACAAGGTATCTCCCCTCGTCCTAACTTTGGATTTTTGAAGAGTTAGAGGAACTAGCTCTAAATGATTGGGAACTATGATCACTCACGACTATTCCCCCTTTAACCATCATTGTTCCTTTACTTGGGCAATTAGCAACAATGTGCCCAAAACCTAAACATTTAAAGCATTTTTGACTTGAGGTTTTGGTGGGTGGTTTAGGAGTAGAAGGTTTATCTTTATAATCTTTATGATGTGGGGAGGTTTCTTTTGAGAAACTGGAAGGAGAATCTTGGTTTTGAAATTTGTTTTTGCCCTTCCAAGATGATTTGTAAAATTCATCATTATGAGTATTTTTAAAAGAATTTTTCTTCAAAACTCGTGATTCAACCTTCATGGCTAGGTGAACCAATTTTTTCAAAGAAGTATACTCATAATTCTACAACATCTTGTATTTCTCGCCGTAATCCACTCACAAATCTAGCAATCTTTGACTCTTCACTTTCATGCATATTAATTTTAGTCAAAGTTACTTTTAAATCTTTAAAATACTCGTTTACACTCCTAGGTCCTTGATGAAGTTGTTGGAGCTTAAACAAGAGTTCCTTCCTATAATAAGGAGGAACAAATCGCTCGCACATGCATTCTTTCAAATCATACCAAGAGACCACGATTGGTCTCTTATTCAAACCAATGTCGATTACAACTTGATGCCACCACTACATGGCATAGTCTACAAATTCTAGGGAAGCTAACTTAACCTTTTGGTCCTCTTCGACCTCATACACATTAAAAATGTGTTCTACCTTAACTTCCCATCCTAGATATACATTTGGGTCCTTATCCCCATTAAAACTAGGTAATTTTACAAAAGGTAGGGTCTTCTTTGGTTGTTGATGATGGTGCCTAGCTTCAAAATTTTGCACTCTCCAATCTTCTTCATCTTCTTGACTTTCATAGTGCATGTAATGTCTTGTAGCTCTTCTAGGCTCCCACCTCCTTTCTTTGACTTGTCTCTCTTACGCATCTTCTAGCCTTTGCATCCTTGTGACTAGTTGTCTCATGTCTTCTTCCTTTTGCATCAAGCTCCTTTTGGTCTTCTTTTGTACAACAAAACAAATAATTAGTTTAAACAACAAATAATGCACGAACTCATGTATATCACTCAACTATTTAGTAAAGGATGGAAAAAGGTTAAAATCTCTCAAGAAAGGTTTTATCAACACTCCAAAGGGTCTGCACTTGGTAGCAACACTTCAAGTGAAAAAGTTCAAAGCTCTTATCACTTGCTCATACAAACAACTCCAACAAAACTTTAAGAAAATTTAAAGACATGCAAGAAAAGTTGAAAGAAAGAAAGCTAAACCAAAAAAAAGAATTAAGATGATGACAAAACTTTTAACAAGACAAACAAGAAAAGAACTTTTGAATATTCAAAGAAACTTACTAAAACTTTTGAACGATGAAGTTGTAAGTTTCTTAAAAATTATGAAAGCATGAAGGATAAAATTCCACAAATATGAACACCATTTTCCACACAAAAAGAATCCTTTTTTATCAATTTTGGACTTGAAAAGTGAATTGCACTGAATTTGTTTTTGTCTTTGTTTTTGTTTTATGGATTCAAAATGTCCATAATCTTAGCATGCATATTTTTAATTCACTTTCAATTTTCAAAAATAGATTGGGATTCAATTCATATGATCACTTGAATACTTTGTTTGGAACTAAATCAACTACCACTTTTAACAAATTCTAATTACTTTGAGTTCTTCACATTTAAAAGCAAAATAAGCATAATGGATTTAAAGACTACTAGAACACTAAGAACATAATACTCAAGAAAAATAGGTAAGGTAAAGAAAAAGATGACAGAAAATCATCGAAAAGCATAATTTCAATTGCTTAATGAATAAAAAGCGGAATTGTAAATAACAAGGAATTTAAAGACTAAATTGAAAGGTGCTGAATTGTAAAGCGGAATTGGAATTGCTGAAAGATAAATACATAATTGAAATGTGCTGGAATTTTAAATAAGAAAATCAACATAGACAAGATAAGCACAATTAAAACCATGTTTTGATACCACATGATGTGAGTTGATTTTAGGATTGCACATTTTTATGGGTTGCACTTTGTTTATCGTTTTTTATTTTAAGCAGAATATGGTGAAAAACCCAAAGAAGATTCTCACTGGACACGAATTTAACCAAGTGGTTAAGTAAGTGTGAAGGTTCACTTCTAGAGGGCAAAGTGAAAACACAATTATATGGTGTTGATGATGAATAAGTGCGGTATTAAAGAGCATATAAAAGAAAGAAAGAAGATGGAAACCGAATAGAAAAAGATGAACACAAGAACATAAAGAAATGGAAAAATAAAAAGATGAAAGGAAAAATAAGCTTAGGATGATAAAGGTCTTGGAGGGGGACAAGACTCCAAGATGAACACTCTTATTTGATGAGTCATATTCTTTTTCTTAGGTTTGTACCATAACTAGAAAGAAAACCTCACAACGATAATGATTCGGTCAGACAATTGCTTTAAGCTATAAATTAAAGATGTTTAGAGAATATTCGTCATTGTTTAAAAAATGGGACTTTTAACGATGGTTGGCACAAACCATCGTTGTTTGTTGCTTTTTAAACAATGGTTCCATGTGCCAATTGTCATTAAAAGTCATTTTTTTCTAAACTACGATGAAGTTTCTCTAATCATCTTGAATATATAGTGTACAACAACAATTATAAATTAAAGTTGTCATTAAAATTATTTTAAACAGCGACGGGTTAGCCTGTTGTAAAAAAACATGTCTTACAATGACACCTTGATCAATGATAGTTTTAGAATTGTTTTTAATGATCATTTTTAATCATTGTTAAAATCACTTTCTACAATAGTTATAATTTAAAACAAAATATTTGCAACCAAAAACTCTAAGATGGTCTATACTAGGATTTCTTCCTTTATACAATTCATATGGAGTTTTCTTAAGGATATGCCTAGTAAGCACCATGTTAAGCACATAACAAGTTGTACTAACAACATCAACCCAAAAGTATTTTAGAAGAGAATTTTCATTAAGCATAGTCCTAACTAGTTCTTCTATTACTTTATTTTGTTGTGGAGTTGTAAGTGCAAAAAGGTTATGACTTATGTAATTTTATTCGCAAAATAAAATATTTTTTTTTTCATTTTGAAACTCATATCCATGATTACTTCTTATTGAATTAATGTTGCAACCTTTTTCATTTTGCAAAAGCTTGGCAAGCTTCTTAAAAGCAGGAAATGCATCATTCTTGAATATATTGAATAGTATCCATGTGAGTCTAGAATAATCATCCACAATGATAAATGCATAATAGTTTTCTCCAAGCCTCATGGTTCTTGAAGACCAAAAAAGTCCATGTGAAGTAGTTCAAGAGGCCTTCTTGTAGAAACATTTTTTCTAGTTTAAAGAAATTTTAGTTTGTTTTCCCTTTTGACAAGCTTCACAGATTTTTTCCTTTTCAAACTTGAGCTCTGGAAGTTCAATTAATAAATCCTTAGCAATTAGTTTGTTCAAATGATGCATTTGAATGTGAGTTATTCTTTTATGTCATAACCAGGAATTACCATATTTTTTAATCCAACATTCAAAATTTGATGTAGCAAGTTTAATATCTAGCATTTATATGTTTTTAACTCGCTTATCAACAAAAAGAACTTTATTAGTTTTAGATTCACATGTTCAGAACAAATTTGGTTCAAAGGTGTCTTTGTCACCTTTATCACACAATTGACTAATGCTCAACAAATTGTGTTTCAACCCTTTAACATAAAGTGCATTATGAATGATGATAGAAGCATCATCTCCTATATCTCCAGAGTTAAGTATCTTCTCTTTATTATTGTAATCGTAAGTGACATATGCCTCATATTTTAGCACCATATTTGTAAATGCTTCTTGACTCTCATGTACACTTGCAAAACAAATTATGCAACAAGATATGGTACTCTTATTAATTTCGGTCCAACAATGTTAATTTTATTTTTGGCAAATTTTGGCATTCATTTCAACTTTCCATAATAAGGAATATCATATTTTCTAATTTTATAGTTTTTAATGGAGAGGACTTTTCTCATTCAATAAAAACATGTGATAAAAGGTGATGCATTAAGTTCTCTATAAGAAAAAAAACTTTTGAATTGTTTCACTTTATTTTAAATAATAGGTTTGTAACCTATTCTAGCTTTACCAAAAATACAATTTTGTGAACCGAACACAACTTCAAACTTTCTGGTTAGCAATTGAGAGTCTTAGAATCACTACACTCATTTTGATTTTTTCCCACTTGTTTCCCTCTTCTAAACAACAAAATTTGAGTATTATACTTTTAATCTTTTAGAATCTCTGCTTTACTGCTCTTTCAACCTATTCATCTCAAGTCCATAATCCATCAATTTTCTAAATAGATATGTAGTTATCAAACAAGAGAGATCCTTAAAATCATAAATAGTTGTCACCTTAGGCAGCCAACTCCTATCAAGACTTTCAGAATTTTAATATTCAGTTATTCCTTATCAAACATTTTTTGAAACCAATAAGAGGATTTACAATATGTGTAAATCGTTTTTGCACATATGTTATAGTTGTTGAACCAAGTGGTGTTCAAGCTTTGAAGAATCCAAATCCTTTGAAGGATGTTGAAGCCTTTGTTGTGCTTGGTGTTGCTGTGCTGGTTTAGCTTAGTTCTGGGGTAGTTTATATGTTGTAATTCACCCTTTGATTAAATCTAAAGCATTAACAATCTCAATCTTTGTGAAAGTAAAATGTTTTCAAACTAAGTTAAAACAACCGATTGGTTTGTCGAAACAACCGATTGTTTATACTTAGGTGTTTTGAGAAAAAGATTGAAAACTGTTTTTAAAATGGTTGAACTGTTAAGTACCAAAACAACCGATTGATTCGAGTAAACAACCGATTGTTTGTTTTGGTACCATAACAGAAAAACTGTTTTCTGTTTGACTGAAATTTAAATGTTTTAACTGCTTACGCTCCAGTCATTAAATGCTTTGACCAATATTTTAATGCAATTTAAGAGTTTGTTAAGATTTGAAAACAAACTACATCTTTGAATAAATTCAGAAAAACAGATTACACAATTAATCTTTGACAAGTTTTTGCTAAGAGTTTTTGAGTTTTTCAAAGAGCTGAGAGTGTGTGATTGATCAAAGTTGTGGAAGAGGTTTCTGCTTGTATTGATTTCATATTATCTTTTGTAACAAGTGTAATCCTTGTATTCTCTGTAAATACAAGTTTCGTTTCTGTGTTTGCTAAGATTGGATGTGTGTTCTTGAGGGGATCAAGATCAGCAATCTTTGTGTAGGTGTGTTGACCAAGGAGAGTGTGTTTCTTGAGGTGTTCAAGGTCATTCTCTTGGTTGTTGTGTAAGTGATCAAGGTGTGGTTGCTTAGTGGATTTCCTCACGGTTTCTGAGAAGACTGGATGTAGCTATGGGTTTGGAGTGAACCAGTATAAACAACTGTGTACAATCTCTCTATCTCTAACTCTTTAAATTCAGTTTTATTTGTTGTTTGCTGGTATAAACAACAAATTGTTTTTCTAGTACTGCAGCTTTTGCTTACTGTTTTGGCGAACTGAATTTCTGAATCAATTGTTTCCTGAAATAAATTCATTCTTGTTTTAAAAGTTTACGAAAATCTTCTTTAAACAATTCACCCCCCCCCCCCCCCTCTAGTTTAAAGCCATCCATTCTAACAATAGTTTCTCCTTGTTGCATCATGAAAAGATCATATTCTTGAATCAGGATATGTTTCCCAACCCTCTTCACATCAATGGTTCCCTTATGTGTAACTTTAACAACATCCCATATTTCTTTCACAAAAATGCATTGTGAAACCTTGAAAACTCATCAACATTTAGTGTAGAAGTAATTATATTTTTTGGCATACAATTAAGTTTTTTTTCTTCAGAAAAACATGATAAATTCTTAAGAATCTTTCAAGAACTCTAGATACCAAGATCGAGTTCAAGGGGGACAAATTAAATTATAAAAAAATTAAAAAAGAAATTTTGATATTTATTCTTTAATTTGAAAAAAATTTCAAAATTTGGTTAAGTTCTTTTAATGTGTTGAAATTTAGAACAAGAACTAAGAAAAAACTTAAATTTTAAAAATCTAATAAGAGAGAAAGAGAAATATGCACAACAACTTTATAATGGTTCACTCTTATACAAGAGCTACATCTAGTTACTTGACTATATCAACCAAGCTTCCACTAAAAAGTAATTATTTATAGTAGAAAAACAATACAAGAAAAAAATCAAAAACCTTTTTCTTTTAGCAAATATTAAGGTTATTTGATGATGCTAGCATTGCAGATACAGTCTCTCAGTTTTGGACTAGTTGTGATTGGAATATTCCCTTGTCTTTATAGAAGATGTCTCATTTTTTAATCATATCATGGTTAGGGAGGAACAAGATATTCCTAATTGGATTCTAAATGAGTATGGTCACTTTACTCTTAAATCGGCTAGGACTTTTTTCTTGGAACCAGAAGTTCGTTGTGGTTAGGGTAAATTCATTTGGTCTTCATATATTCCATCTTCCAAAACTCTAGTACTCTGGAAAGTTTTTCATGGGCGTCTTTCATATTCATAATAAAGGTTTGCATATATGTTCTATGTGTACACTTTGTGAAAAGCACGAGGAATCTATTCAGCATTTATTTTTTTTAATGTTCTAATGCTTTGCATATTTGGAGTTGGGTTTAACAGATTTTTCTTACTTCTCATTTATCTAATAGGATGATATTCTTTCTTTTATTAAGAGTGATGGTAGTTCTTTGTTTAAATTGATTAAGCTTGTTGCGATAACTTTTTTTATTTGGATGATATAGCGTATGAGGAATTATGTTAGATTTCACGATAAGATTGACGTTTCTAGGGCTATTTTGGTAATTAAAGATTTAACTTGTCTAGTGGGAAATTCGTCTAAAACTTCAATGAAGAATGATATGTTGGATTTCAACGTGATTAAGTTTTTTGGTATTAATACTCGTACTGGTAAAGTTCTTCGTCCTTTTCATGTTAGATGGAAGTTTCCTTCACCAGGCTGAGTTAAAATTAACATTGATGGTGCTGCTAGGGATATCCTGGTTTTGCTACTTGTGCAGGTATTTTCCATGGGAGTATGAGGGAGTTTATTGGTGTTTTCTCTATGTTTCTTGAAGTTTAGACTGTTATGGTTGTTGAGTTTTATGGAGTTATACATGCTATGGAGAAATCTCAAAAGATGGGGCTTACTAATGTATGGGTTGAATGTGATTTTACCTTGGTTTGTGCTGCATTTATTGCTATAACTAATGTTTCGTGGATGTTTCGTAATCGATGGAATACTTGCCTTAATTATTGTGGAAAAATAGGTTTAAGGTTATTCATGTTTTTCGTGAAGGGAATGTGTATGCTAATAAGTTGGCTAATTTAGGATTTATTCATGGAGAATCATTTCATTGGTATAATAGGCTTCCATCTAGTCTGTTCTTAGAATTCTTTATGAATAGGTAAAGTCTACCTATGTATCATTTTTGTTAACATATGAGTTTTGGTCTAATCCCCCCATAATTTTTTTTTCTTTTTTTAAATAATATTTTTTTCATGTGATTGCAGGTGATTGTTGTTACTTGGGGTGTCATCCTAGATGAGATGTCAAGTTGCATAGTGATGTCTAACATGAAAGTTTTTATATAAAAAAAAAAAAAACCTACAATAGAAGAACATTACACTAGTAACACTTGGTTACTGAGCTAATTATGAAAACCTTATTCAGATCAACAACCTTACAAGATATGAAAGAATTACAATTGAAACAATATGATCTCATTCATGAGAAGTATAGCAAAAAAATGAATTTTCTGGCTAACACATCTTGAAAATGCCAAAATGAAGCTCCCAAGAGTCTTTTAGATCTGGAAAAGATATGAATTAGTTTTTCAAAATTTGTGACAAATGAGATGAAAAGGAGAAAATTTTGTGAAATATGTTATATTAGTTTCAATAGATTAAAACTACATTTTAATCTATTAATTTCACTTATTAGTAAAGAGAATGAATTAATTCATACTTTTAATCCATTAAAATATACTAATCACATTTACTTGAAAGCATATAACAATTTTAATCTATTAAAAACTCATTTTAAAATATTGAAAATGTTCACCAACTAAAGATTTTAATTAGTTAAAATTATCTTGTCATCGATATATATTTTAAACAATATTTCAAAACTACTGAATTTTTTTTATAGTGAATAAGAATTTTTGGTAAGCAAAACCAAAAACTAAAACACACTAATACATCTAAGTCTTCAAACTTCTTTTAAAAAACTCCATTGATTGAATTCATTAGATACATATGTAATAACTTCAACAAACGTAACTATCCTAAAATGACAATTTGCTATATACACTCTCTTCTAAGTTTCTATTTACACGTACCATTCCTTTACTTTATCTTTATTACCAAATATACCGTTTTATCTAAAAAATATAAACCCTAAACTCTATTTTCCCTAGTTATTCTCTTAATCTTTTTCTATCAATATTCTATATTTCTATTAATGTAGTTTTATTGTAATTCTAGTGATATTTTTTTATTGTCACAAAATTTGGAAGTATTTGTTAGTTTCATAATATCGAAAAATACCTTTTTAGAGAGTTATCTAGAATAACCTTCGGGGTCATTTTAGATAGTACATTATAGAAATGGTTCAAGAAATAGAGGAGTGGATTTAACAATAGGGGGTGTAAATAATAACAAAAGCCCTAACCTGATTATGGTGCCCAACAAACAACTTATGACCTGATTTAGCAAAGCGTATTTCTCCCTGCACCCCTACATTTTTCTTCCTGCACCCCTACATTCTTTGTAATATCAGGATTATCCTTGATAGTTTTGGATGATTCGAAAATAATAGTTCCATAAGCAAAAAAGGTGTCTGCTAGTAAAGTGTGTTTCCAGAATAGAAAATTCAAAAAGAAAAAATCATTTTAGAATATTATTTTCAGAACACATTTTTTTTTAATTTTCAAAATGGTATTCAGAATTTATAAAATTTGTTCCAGAAAGTTTGTTCAGGAAATCTTCTTGAAAGACTAATCTGAAAGTCATTTTTAAAAGGGGTAAAATAATTTTTTCTGAGAATGATGGGATGCAAGAAGAAATATGGAAACCATACATTTTGGTGAGTAAACCTCATAAAAGCAAGTGAATCTTGAGGACAGGTTAATATGGAAACATAAGGAATATTTTTTTTATACTAGTACGATTTGTACGATCGAAACTCTGATTTGACACTCGGTATAAATCGACCGACATAATCAAACTCATTGCATCTAAACAAGATTAACAAGAGCAATCAGCGATCAAATACTAGGTAATGCACTCCTAAGCATGACCCAACTCTCTAATTCGACCCAATAGCAAAAGGCCCATGATAATCATATACACAGGCATGAAGAAGCCTTGGAAAACAAGCAAGAGGGGTAGGATGAGAAAAAGGAAAAAATGGGCAGCCTTAGGGTTTGACTAAGTCAAACCCGCACCCTAGGTTTGTCCTTCAAGAAACTAGGTCAATCTACCTTCCCAAAGGGCTAGGAACAAGCTAAAATGATACATACACCCCCTATTATTCTAAAGGCACCTTATTCTAGCCTATCTTTGTTATTTGGACCCTTAAAGTGAGCCCAAATTATTTACAAACATATTCTATTTTTTTTAAAAGACCAAAAGGAAGAACTTTTGGTATTCTGGTTTATAGCTTCTTCTTCTTTTACTGATTCTTTATCGAGGCTTGGTGGGCTCTGGCTTTGTATCTTGAGATGACGACCCTTTTGGGAAGTGTTTGTTGTGTCCTTAGTCATTTTTCGGTTTGTATCAGCTTAGGAGGAGAGTCGCTAAGTTCATGCAACAGGAATAGTTGAGGGAATTTAGGAATCAGGCTCGGGTCGAGGTAAGCAACGATAAAGGAAAAGAGAAGGAGAAGGATCATCAGAACCAACCGAGTATCACTCGAAGGGATAGGCACAAGGATAATCGAGGCCCCCCATTCGCAAGATACACCCCTTTGAGTGCCGATAGAGGAAACTTTTTGGATGAGGCCTTGAGTATCGACTTAATTCATCCACCGGAGAGCTGTAAGTCCTGTAAATATCGCCCAAACTCGTCGATGTCGGTATCATAGAACAACAGACATTCCACTGAGGAATGCCAAGCGCTCAAGGATAAAATTGAGGACTTTATCCAAGTCGGGCACCTCCGTCGGTTTGTGTAAGAGGACCGAAGTTCGAAACGGCCCCCATGGAGGGAAGAGGCAATGTGGCGAAATGATTAATCCCCTGAAAGGGCAAAAGAAGATGATCGTCGACTGGAGCATTGACCGAGAAGAGAGGACCCTTCAAGAAGGGAAGGAGGATAGGGAGGCCGAGAGTTCATCAACACTATTGTTGGAGGATTTTTCGGGGAAGGAAGCTCCAACATGGCCTGGAAGAAACACCTAACGACAGTGCAACAGGTGAATACCATATCTTTTCGACCAAGGATGTTGCGCATCACCTTCACCGACAAAGATTTCAAGGGTGTCGACCCTTTGCAAGATGACCCTATGGTGATATCATTCGATATCAACAACTTCACCATCATGAAAATGTTGGTAGATCAAGGGAGCTCAGTGGACATCCTTTACTAGAACACATTCAAACATATGAGAATTGTTGAGGAGGAGATGAAGCCATATGATCATCAAGTGGTCGGCTTCTCGGGCAAGAAAGTGGGCACTCGAGACTATATCGAGCTTTATACCACCTTCGACGAAGGTGATGCGACCAAGACCATCAAAAATCGGTATCTAGTGATAGATGCTCTCGAACGGGGTTGGAACAAAGAGAACGATTCGAACACTCCTTCGGTCGGTCGATCTGCGCCTCACTCCTTCCTTTCAGCTGAACTCTCACCTTCTCACTCTTCCACTCCTCTTCCTTGCTCGCTTCGGATTCGGATGGTACCTGCAAAAGGTACTCCGACGCTCAAGTGAATATTCGGTATTCGGCACTCGGTAGTATTAAACTGGATGATGACATACCCGATCCTTGGAATTTGTGTCTATTTATATGATTATCATGGCCATTTGTTATTGGGCCGGATTAGGGAGCTTGGTCATGCTTACGAATGCATTACATAGTGCTTGATCGCTTATTAGTCTTGTTAATCTTGTTTAGACGCAATAGGTTTGATCACGTCGGTCGATTTAGACCGAGTACCAAGTCAGGATCTCGGTCGTACGAACTATACCCGTACACCAATAACTTTTCTAGTCTCTAAAATAGTATCTAATTTAATCAAAATAACAACTAATTATTTTTATAAAAAAAATAATTTATATTTAATATTTTTTAATAGTGCACTAGTTTAACTATACAACTTTAGCCTATGTCAGCTTTAGTTTCTTGCATTAACTAGTGACAACTTGACCCATGACTTGAAAATCAAGTAAATTTGGAAAGTTAGTTTCCAAGACGAAAGAGATTAAGATGTTGATGAAGTTTGTAATAGTATATAAGCTAAGGTCACTTGGTCATGTGCCGTGTAAGTAGGGTTAAGTGTATCTGTCTAAACTTTAATGTTTCTAGTTGGACAAATCAATTGGAAAATGGTCATAAATTGAAACAGATTAAATTAGTAGTAATATATTGAAAATAACATAGATGTGATGTTGATAGAAAGATTAATTGTATTTTTGGATGAGTTTTTCCAAAGAATTTCTGAAAGAGAAAAATACAAAAGGAAAAAAATTAAAATTATATGTAAGTTAAATCTTGTGGAAATAGTTTCTCAAGCTTTTTATTTTCAATTTGTGGATAAATTAATTTTAGTTTATGAAAAGGTAAATTTTATTTTTATTTTCGTATTTATTTATGTTTGAAGTTCTTATAGAAAATTTTATGCAAACATGTTCTAAACCGAAGAAAAATAAAAGGAAAGGGTGACCTCTATCACACAAAGTTTGACACTTATAACTAAACTTTTAGGGTAAATATGTTGATTTGAATAAATGTTAATTTAAGCTTATATATATATATATATATATATTGTGAAATGTATTGTCATGTATGAAATAGAAAATGAGCTAATTAAATGCAATATAATTATAAGTATTAAAAAATTCTTCTAAGGAATGATATTATAGAAAAAATATTTTATAAATATTAAAAAAACTATTTCTTCAAAATAAAATTGAACATTAAAAGTATTGTTATTTTCTAATGAAAGAAGTATATTAGAATGTTTTAACTCATCCACTTGAGAAGAGAAGGTTCATAATGAATTTAAATTTCTGAGTTGAAGTTTATTGTTATTCCTTGAATCATATTACTACAAGTTCATTTTCTTAATTAAAAGATTTCTACGAAGTATAACTAGTGAAAATAATAAAATAAGGATGCAATATAGTTTATTTGATATTTTTAAATAAAAAAATTTAATTTATATTTTTAATATATAGGCTTTAAGAGTTGGAGTAATAACTGATAACTATTTTTTTTTTTAAAAATAGATATTAATTTCGAAAAAAAATATAAATATATATTTTGAATATTGTATTAGCATAATATGAATAAATTAACGAAGAATTATATTTAAGTCATATACGTTGGATCTTATCAAGTGAAGTTTAAACTCTATAAATGATAATATTATTTATTTTTTATTTTTGGATATATTTCATTTAAAATATAAATTATATATAAAAGTATCAACTTAATATTATAGTTTACAGTAAAAAAACATTAAATAAAAATCAATTTTTAGACACAAAAAATAATTAGTCACTATATTACTAAATTAGATAATATTTTAGAGACTAAAAATATTATTGGTATTTAAAGTTGTTCTGACTCAAGTTTGTTTATGGAAATTAGGGTATTCTTTCCTTCACATGAAACAACCCAAATAATTTTCTCTTTTTTTCTCGATTAACTGAATGAAATGGGGCAGGTATTATTTTCTGTTTCGAAGGCATTCGGGTCGCCTAACTACCGTGCACTTAAACCCCTCGCCCTTGGGTTTTGTTCGCCCACGCCCTAGGTTTCATTCGAGGGCATTGGAGCAGGTATTATTTTCTATTTCGAAGGCATTCGGGTCACCTAACTACCATGCACTCGAACCCCTCGTCCTCAGGGTCCGCCCACACCCTAGGTTTTATTCAGATAAGATTTCTTAAGTCATGGACGTCCTTAATACCGAATAGGCCCAAGTAGTTTCTATTATTAATAAAATTTATAAATTATTTTTTAAATTGATATCTAATTAGTTACCAATGTTTTAGATACCAATTATTTTAGATTCTAAAGTTTGTAACTATGATTTTTCTATTTTTTTAGTATTTTTGTGGTATATTTTAGGTATATTTGGCCTTTAGTTCACATACCTACACTTGATAGAGAATTCCAAAACTTTTTTGTGGTTTTTTCTTGTATCAATTAGAGATTTATTAGACCATTACATCTTAAAAATTATTTATTTTAAAAATACGTTCTACTTAATGAAATATAATTGTTTTGTTTTGGTTAGTAGGAGTTTGGTCATTTGTGAACCACTTGTATGATGTATTAGTTGTTAAAATTTGGCATTGGTTGATTATAGAGCAGAGTATGAATGTTCATATAAATCATAGTTGGACGTATAATAGGCTCTTATTTGGTCGAAAGTGGCTACATTAAAGCATTTTTAAATGATGTGGCTGAATTCGTGTCTTTCACTCTTGAGAGATCAAACTTATCAAATTGAAAAAGAGATGTTTGTGTAATCAATGCAAAATCTTAAAACTTCTTAGATCTGAAGACGTTAAAGTTCACCTCTATCAAAGGGGATTTATGGCTTGGTATTGGACATGACAGAGAAATTGATCCAACTTTGTGTGATGTGTATAATACTTTTCGAAATTCATCTACACGTGCACATGACAATCATAATCAAGACTTTAACCACATGATTCATGAAGTAGTTTGTGTTAATTATGATGAATAAAATGAAGCGTTTCCAAAATACTAATGCAATTTTTTTTATGATTTATTACAAGCTTAACGAAAAACACTATGGCAAGAATGTACTAATCACATTGAATTATTTGTTGTTATTAGATCATTGACAATTAAATCAAAGGGAAACATATCCCAACGATCTTTTAATCAAACATTGGCTCTTTTGAAAGAAACACATCCTGCAGAAAACTTTATATACCTGAAGATTACTACAAAACCTTGAAACTAGTTTCAAAACTTGGTTTGTCTGCTGCAAAAATAATTGATTGTTGTGTTGATAGGTGTATGTTGTTCTACTCATTTGAAGATGAACAATTAACAGAGTGTAAGTTTTATCACAAACCTATTACAAGATAAAGAGGGTGGGTAGGGGTAAACATAAAGATGCTAATGTAAAGAGAGTGCATGATTTACCCCTCATTCCTAGGCTTAATAGATTATATGCCTCAATGAGTTATGTTCCACATATGAGGTGAAATTTTGAAAATAAAAGGAAGGAAGGACTTTTGTGTCATCCATCAGATGGAGAAGCATGGAAACACTTTAATGAAACATTTCTTGATTTTGCATTTGAACCAAGAAATGTAAAATTAGAATTATTTGTTGATGGTTTCACACCATATGGTTAATCAAGAGAAACATATTCTTGAAGGCCAACGATTGTAACTCCCTATAATTTACCACCACAATTGTGCATGATTACACTGCACATGTTTTTAACTTTGACTATCCCTGGTCTAAAAAATCCAAAGGAAAAAATAAATGTCTATTTGCAACCATTGATAGATGAGTTAAAACTATTATGGAATGAAGGTGTGTTAACATATGACATATAAAAAAACAAAATTTTATCATAAAAGTTGCCTTACTGTGGATTATCAATGATTTTCCTGTTGGGTATGAAGTCGAGACCAATTGGGTTGGGCTGACTAGACACCGTGTTTAGTGAGTGGACTTAATCATTGTACACAGTTGAAGTGTAGGTGAACATTGTTTCGTGACTTCAAGTGGGAGATTGTTGGGTATGAAGTCAGGACCAATTGTGATGTGATTCCACTAGCCATATAGAGAAAGGTTCTTGACCTTCTTAGGAATCACCTTGAGTTGGACATTATAGAGGCACTTTTCTTAGAGTTGGATCATTGTTCTAAGACAAGAACTCACCAAAAACTAGTACCAATTCCCAAACTCATTTGGATGAACCAATTATAGTCAAATTGAACCAAACAAAAGAGGTAGAATTAAGAAGTACCGAACAGAATTGCATAAGAACACATTTCAACCGAACAAAATGAATTTAGAAGGCAAAGAACAAAACATAGGTGCTGGAAAATTAAGAACAGCCGAACCAAAAACAAGACAACAAGCTTAGAACAAAGAATTAACAAAGAAGAAAGGAAGGAGAGAAGAAATGCTCATGAAGATGGAAGGAGGATGGATGATCTCGCCACTAGAAGTGTGGAATGCTCCTAGATGAGAGTGATGCCGCCACTTGAGGACTCCATTGATCCATCAAGATAAGACTAGAGAAGAAGGCTCAAAGCTCTCCAAAGTTCACTCAAAATTTGAGTAGAGTTTTCTTAGATTAATTCCAATCTGAATTTTACAAAGGAAGCACCTCTATTTATAGCCTAAGGTGCTGAAAAAATAGGTGGGAAATTTCAAATAAACTCATTTGAAATTCCCACAAAAACAAGTCACATGGGAGGTGTGACCTTTTTCTACTATGACACCTCCCAAAAACTACACCTACACCTATCTACTAATACACCCCCCTCCTAAAGCTCCTAACTAAAGCCTAAAAGATGCTAAAACAAAAGAGGTTTCTAATGTTTCCCTCTAAGCACCTTCAACTAAAGAAATTACAAAAAGAGAAAATAAATGTCCTCTAGCTCCCAAAGCTTTGAACATGCTTCTTGTAATCCTTTGAGGTGGACTTTGACCTCCATGGGCGTCCTCCATTTGTGCCTCCACCTCTTCTTGATCTTGTTGATTGGCCTCCATGTCCTCTTGAGCTTGATCTCCATCATACTCCCCGAGTTGGAGAGAATTCGACCACGAATTCTGGAGACCTACAGAAAAGGGAGTTAGATCGCTGACATTAAAAGTATGACTACCTAAGAATGTATCAGGCATATCTAACTCATAAGCATTGTCATTAATCCTCTTGAGGACTTGGAAAGGTCCATCCCCTCGAGGCATTAGTTTGGACTTCCTTTGAGTAGGAAAACGATCCTTCCTCAAGTGAAGCCAAACCCAATCGCCCTCATCAAACAACAATGCTTTTCTCCTTTTATTGGCAAGTTCAGCATACTTGCCAACCTTCTTCTCAATTCTCTTCTTGATGTCTTTATGCAAAGTTTTCACAAAAGAAGCCTTTTCATCCCCATCTTTGCACAAGACATCTCCAAGAAGGGGAATAGGAAGAAGATCAAGAGGTGTTAGGGGATTAAACCCATAGACCACCTCAAAAGGAGAATGGGAGGTGGTAGAATTTACTACTCGGTTATATGCAAACTCAACATGGGGTAGTAAATTCTCCCACACTCTAGGATTCCCCGAAATAAAGCATCTCAATAGTTGTCCCAAAGTTCTATTCACCACCTCGGTTTGACCATCAGTTTGTGGGTGGCAAGTGGTAGAAAATAAAAGCTTAGTTCCAAGCTTGCCCCACAAGGTCTTCCAAAAGTGACTCAAGAACTTAGGATCTCTATCGGACACTATAGACTTAGGAATCCCATGCAAGCGAACCACTTCTTGAAAGAAGAGGTTTGCAATGTGGCATGCATCATCCACTTTGTGGCAAGGAATAAAGTGAGCCATCTTTGAAAAATGATCCACTACCACAAAAATGGAGTCCTTTCCCTTTGATGTCTTGGGTAAGCCTAAGATGAAATCCATAGATATATCTACCCAAGGCATTGAAGGGATAGGAAGAGGAGTATAAAGACCATGGGGATGCATTTTAGACTTAGCTTTGCGGCAAGCTATGCATTTATCACACAAACTATGAACATGTTTATGCATATGTGGCCAAAAGAAATGTTCATGCAACACATCCAAAATTTTAGCAACCCCAAAATGTCCCATTAAACCCCCCTCATGAGCTTCTCTAACAAGAGATAATCTAATAGAGCTTTGGGGAAGACAAAGACGTTTTCCTTTAAAAAGAAAGCCATCTTGAATAAAAAAGTCTTTGTGTCCTCCTTTAAGACACTCTTGATAGATGGGAGAAAAATCAAGGTCATCATGATAAAGTTCCTTAATGTGATCAAAACCAAGATATTGAGAGGTTAAAAGATTTAGCAAGGTGTATCTTCTAGAAAGAGCATCCGCCACAATATTTATTTTGCCTTGCTTGTGTTTGATCACATAAGGAAATTGCTCAATGAATTCCACCCACTTAGCATGCCTCTTGTTAAGTTTGTTTTGGCTTTTCAAATATTTAAGAGATTCATGATCACTATGTATCACAAACTCTTTGGGAAAAAGATAGTGTTGCCAAGTAAACAAAGCCCTAACAAGTGCATATAATTCCTTATCATAGGTGGAATAGTTGAGATGACTTCCCTTCAATTTCTCACTAAAATAGGCTATGGGGTGGCCCTCTTGAAGGAGAACAGCCCCAATACCTATGCTTGAAGCATCACACTCAATCTCAAATGTCTTAGTGAAATTAGGAAGGGCCAAGATGGGAGCATTAGTCAATTTTTCTTTCAAAGTATCAAAAGCATTTTGTGGTGCTTCTCCCCAATGAAAGACCACATCCTTTTTCACTATGTCATTGAGTGGTGCGGCAATGGTACCAAAGTTTGGGACAAATCTTCTATAGAAAGAAGCAAGCCCATGAAAACTTCGGACCTCATTCAAAGATTTCGGTGTAGGCCAATTTTGAATGGCCACCACCTTTGTTTTGTCCACATGGACCCCTTTACAACTCACAACAAACCCTAGGAATTCTATATGATCAAGAGCAAACATACATTTAGCAAGGTTAGCATACAAATGTTCCTTCCTAAGGGTTTCCAAAACTTGCCTAACATGCAACCTATGGTCATTCAAAGATAAGCTATAAATGAGAATGTCATCAAAGTAAACCACAACAAACTTACCAATGAAAGGTCTAAGAACATGATGCATGAGGCGCATGAAGGTACTTGGTGCATTAGTTAAACCAAAAGGCATAACTAACCACTCATATAAACCAAAGTTGGTCTTAAAAGCCGTCTTCCATTCATCACCCGGTTTGATACGGATTGGATTGTAGCCGCTTTTAAGATCAATCTTTGAAAAGATTTTAGAACCATGTAATTCATCCAACAAATCATCTAGTCTAGGTATGGGATGCCTATACTTAATGGTTATGTTATTTATGGCCCTACAATCCGAACACATTCGCCATGTGCCATCCTTTTTTGGCACTAAGATGATAGGCATAGCACAAGGACTCATGCTATCTTGCACCCACCCTTTCTCAATCAAAGCCTCAACTTGTTGGCGAATTTCCTTGGTTTCACTTGGATTGGTCCTATATGCTAGACGATTTGGTAAAGAAGAGCCCGGTATCAAATCAATTTGGTGCTCAATCCCTCTCAAAGGTGGAAGTCCATTTGGAGGATCTTGAAACACATCTTGGAACTCTTCTACCAAATTTTCCAAGCAATGAGAACTATCAACAAGTGATTCTACTCTAAGAGTTCTAGGGATGGCTAAAAAAAAGGATGATGAGCCACTATTTCCCTTTCAATTTCACGCCTAGACACAAGGAGTGTAGGCTTAGAACTCTTATCTTTTTTATCTTTTTCACTCTCCCTCTTTTTCTTCATGATAACTTGGTCCTCATGGACTTCTCTTGGAGAGAGAGATTTTAAAGTAACCTTGTGACCATGGAATTCAAAAGATAGTTTGTTGGTAAAGCCATCATGTAAAACTTTTCTATCAAATTGCCAAGGCCTTCCCAAAAGAACATGAGTAGCTTCCATGGGCACAACATCACATAATACCTCATCTTTGTATTTTCCAATGGAGAAATGGATGAGGACTTGTTTATTAACAATTATTTCTCCTACTTCACTAAGCCATTGTAATTTGTAGGGCTTTGTATGAGAGATAGTAGGCAATCCAAGCTTATCTACTACTCTTGTACTAGCCACATTTGCACAACTACCCCATCCACTATCAAGGAACAAATGTTGTTTTGAATAAGACATCTTGTATGGAAAATATTTTCCCTTTGACTTTCATCAAAAGGTTGTGAAACTTGTCCAAGAAGTCTTCTCACAACTAACAAGTCCCCTTCAAGTGGACATTCACTCTCTTCCTCACTAGATGCATGAGAATGCAATGAATGCTTAGGAGAATCCGAATCATGCTCACTAACTACAATGCCCTCATGCATGTACATACTTCGTTTGGAAGGACAATTTGCAGCAATATGACCATAACCCATACATTTAAAGCATTTAGTATTAGATGTTCTAGTGGGAGACTTTGGTCTAGAAGTTGATGGCTTAGATTCCTTGGGTTTGAAAGAAGAATCTTTGGAAGGATGTTTAGAAAAAGAAGTTTTGTTTCTCCAAGACTTGGAGTAGTATCCATCATTGGAAGCATTTTTAAAAGAGTTTTTCTTTGCAAGTTGGGCTTCCACCTTCATTGCAAGATGAACTAAAGAGCCCAATGATGAATACTCTTGTAACTCAACAATGTCTTGAATATTCTTCCTAAGACCACTCACAAACCTAGCAACCATGGCTTCTTCACTTTCTTCTAATTCAATTTTAAGCACAAGCGTCTCAAGCTCCTTATAATATTCATCCACATTTAGCGTGCCTTGTTGAAACCGTTGGAGTCTCAACATGAGGTCTTTCCTAAAATGTGGGGGCACAAACCTAGCGCGCATGTGATCCTTTAAAGAGTTCCAAGAGTCCACGGGAGGACCCTTGTGATAGATAATGTCCTTTACAATTCCACGCCACCATTTCATGGCATAATCACTAAACTCTAGGGTGGCTAGCTTGAGCTTATGCTCATCTTGGATCTCATGGATCTCAAAAATTTGTTCACACTTAGCCTCCCAATCTAAATATACATTTGGATCACTAGAACCATTAAAACAAGGTAACTTGACCGAAGGAAGCTTGGACTTTGCATCATGATAGAAGCCATTGCCGTAGTGAATTCTTTCCCCTTGGTGATGATGTCTTTGTCCATGGACTTGGGGTGGAGGTCTCCTTCTCCTATGCTCATCTTCACGGCCAACATCATTTGAAGAAGCTCTTGAAGATGGTCTATGAGAATGATGTCCATCATGGATAGAAGGAGATGGTCTAGCTTGTTGGACCTCCATCGTTTGCATTTTCTCCTCCAACCGTCTAATTGTTCTTTGAGCTTCATGTAATTCACCAAGAATTGAAGCTTTGGAAGGAGAATTCTGCTTGTAGGATGCATCACTTGAAAATCCAGCCATTTGTAATTAAAAACAGCAAACACACAAAACAGCAAACAAGTTAAAAAATTAGCAAAAACAGTGAGCTTTGCAATTGAAACTGCCGAAGTGAAATGAGGTAGAAAAAGAGGTCACTCTCAAAGAAATAATGTTCTTGCACCAATCTGATCTTGAGGCCTTGGAATCCTCAAATGAAAGATGTCAAAGCAAGCACACCAATCTCAAAAGCAACCACCACAAAACCAATGAAACAATAAAGACAAACAAGAAAAGGTATAAGCAAAGAAAGGTAATTGCAAAAGGAAAACTATATGTGAGACAAACTCAAAGAGTAAAGAATGAAAGACAATCAAGAAAATAAAGAACTCAATGAGAAAGTAGGCACACAAAAGAATACTTAAGGAAAAGCACTAGAGTAGATGAAGAAAACAAAAAAATTAGCTACTGGAAATTTTTATTTTTTTTAAAAATGCAAAGTGTGCTTGATATTCACCGATTTAACTGGAATGATGTAGAGCGAACTGGATTATGAAATTTAAACCACAAAAACTTCAAGATGTTAACTCAATAATGGCACTGGAATCAATTAAAAACAGTAAGCCAATTGAGAGAAATAAATTTTTCAAAATCGCTGCCAGATTACCGTATTTTTTTCGGCAGAATTGTACACTTTTTTTATTTTATTTATCATTTTTTTTTGTACTTCGTATTTTTGAATGATTCTTTTTTCTATTCTTTTTTAACACTTTGAATATCTCAAATCCAGAATTTCAGAATTTTCCAGTAAGTAAATCAATTGCAATAAGGAAAAACAGTAAGCACTTTTTTTTCAGAAACAGAGGAATCCTAATAGGAATAAAAAACAGGATGATGAACTAGCAAAGACATAATAGAAAATGATGTATTGGAACTTGTATAGGTCTAGAATACAAGTATGAACTCAATTCTAAAAAGAAAATGCACAAAGGATCAATATCAATTCAGAAAATTATATGACACCAAAGCAAGAAACAATCAAAGCAATAAAAGTACTACTAGAAGTAATGACAATTATGGAATAACATGACTAAGACAAAACTTGACATGATTACAAAATTAAAAGACACATCACAAATTTTAACAACAAGTGAAAGGAAGCTTAAGGTAAACTCTAGGAAGGATAATGCCATTCCAAAAGAGCAACCATACTCATAAGAATTATGAGTGCCATAAACCTTTTCACAAGCACTTGGTGTAAAAGAAAAACAGCAAGAATACTCAATTAAAATTCTAAAACAGAAACTTAAATTGCAAGAAAATTAAAGAGCTCTTGAAATTAAAGTGCACACAACTCAACAATTAAACAAGAAGAACCTAAGACTCATGATACCACATGATGTGATTCCACTAGCCATATAGAGAAAGGTTCTTGACCTTCTTAGGAATCACCTTGAGTTGGACATTATAGAGGCACTTTTCTTAGAGTTGGATCATTGTTCTAAGACAAGAACTCACCAAAAACTAGTACCAATTCCCAAACTCATTTGGATGAACCAATTATAGTCAAATTGAACCAAACAAAAGAGGTAGAATTAAGAAGTACCGAACAGAATTGCATAAGAACACATTTCAACCGAACAAAATGAATTTAGAAGGCAAAGAACAAAACATAGGTGCTGGAAAATTAAGAACAGCCGAACCAAAAACAAGACAACAAGCTTAGAACAAAGAATTAACAAAGAAGAAAGGAAGGAGAGAAGAAATGCTCATGAAGATGGAAGGAGGATGGATGATCTCGCCACTAGAAGTGTGGAATGCTCCTAGATGAGAGTGATGCCGCCACTTGAGGACTCCATTGATCCATCAAGATAAGACTAGAGAAGAAGGCTCAAAGCTCTCCAAAGTTCACTCAAAATTTGAGTAGAGTTTTCTTAGATTAATTCCAATCTGAATTTTACAAAGGAAGCACCTCTATTTATAGCCTAAGGTGCTGAAAAAATAGGTGGGAAATTTCAAATAAACTCATTTGAAATTCCCACAAAAAACAAGTCACATGGGAGGTGTGACCTTTTTCTACTATGACACCTCCCAAAAACTACACCTACACCTATCTACTAATACACCCCCCTCCTAAAGCTCCTAACTAAAGCCTAAAAGATGCTAAAACAAAAGAGGTTTCTAATGTTTCCCTCTAAGCACCTTCAACTAAAGAAATTACAAAAAGAGAAAATAAATGTCCTCTAGCTCCCAAAGCTTTGAACATGCTTCTTGTAATCCTTTGAGGTGGACTTTGACCTCCATGGGCGTCCTCCATTTGTGCCTCCACCTCTTCTTGATCTTGTTGATTGGCCTCCATGTCCTCTTGAGCTTGATCTCCATCATATGTTGTTGAAAATAAATTTATGTTGTTGAAAGTCAGGACCAATTGGGTTGGACTGACTAGATACCATGTTTAGTGAGTGGGCTTAATCATTGTGTCCCTTTTTTATTCTCTATTTAAAGAGATCATTGTACTTGTAATTGGTGTGCAACAGGACAGAATGAAAACCTAATAGTTGTCCGTGTGGATGTAGGTTGCAGTTAGCGACCGAACCACGTTAAATCCTGTGTTGTTTATTTTCTGGAGTTGATTGGTGATTGTGTGTTGCTTCCGCGTGCATTTTTCCCATCATTTCCTGCATATGGTATGTTGTTTGGTTGGAGTACATCAGGAAGGTTAGCATGAATAATTCGAAGAGTTTTGGGTTGGACAATGGTCGTAAGTTTTCTTGGTTTGATTGTCATTGTCAATTTTTGCCTAAGGATCATGCATATAGAAGAAATAAAAATTCATTTTTAAACAATCAAATTGAATATTCTCAACCTCCATTTATGTTGTCTACGGATGACATGTGGGAACAAATTGCTTATTTTCCCAAAGTAACTGAGGAAGTACAATTTTCAATGATTGTGGTGTAGCTCGTAATTGGATAAACAAAGCATTTTTTGTGAGTTGCATATTGGAATTCCAACCTATTGAGGCATAATCTTGATGTGATGCATATTTAAAAAAATGTGTTTGACAATGTCTTCAATACAGTGATGGATATCAAAGATAAGACCAAAGATGATATTAAGGCAAGAATTGATTTTAAAAAATATTGTCGAAGTAAGGATTTAGAATTACAACATCTACCTAATGGAAAATTTGTGAAGCCTAAAGCAAAATTTGTTTTATCGAAGGTACAAATAATTGTTTCGTTTAAATGGATTGTTGAGTTGAGAATGCCTAATGGTTATGCTTCAAATTTGCGTAGATGTGTGAACATAAAACAAGGAAGAATGATTGGAATGAAAAGTCATGATTGTCATGTATTTATGGAGCATTTATTGCCTATTGCTTTTAATCCACCAAATTAGATTTGGAAACCTATAGTTGAGTTGAATAAATTCTTCAAATATTGGTGCTCAAATATTTTGCGAGTGGATGATTTTTAATTGATAGAACGAAACATTTTCATTAAATTAAGTAAATTGGAGTGATTCTTTCCGCCTGCATTCTTCAACTCAATGAAACACTTACAAATTCATTTATCTTATGAAGCAAGAATAGGAGGTTATGTTCAATATCGATGGATGTATCCATTTGAGAGGTAATTTATTTAATTTATTAAATTTCAACATCATATTCTATAGGTCTTGTGTGAAATTAGTAATTAATGATATGGTGATGATGATTTTTGTTATATTAGGTACTTGAATAAGTAAAAAAAAAAATGGTTAAGAACAAAGTACATGTTGAAGGGTCGATATGTGAGGCATATTTAGTGCAGGAGACTTCTCATTTTTGTTCATATTATTTTGAGTCTCATGTGCAAAAAATGAGAAATAAAGTAAGTCATAATAACAATGGAAGTGAAGATGAAGAAGTTCACCAAACATCAACTATTTTTAATCATTATGGTTGCTTTAGTGGAACTTCTTTAAGTATGAATTTAACAATGTTAACAATCGAGTAAGTCAATTAAATTTAACAATGTTAAGTTTTATTTAAATTTTATATGTAACATGTGTTTATAAGTGTAATTTTGTGTAGATTTTTTACCTTCATAATTTGCAGCAAATGTCATTGGTGATATCTTCAAAAGTCATTAGAATATTTTAATAAACAAAACATTTAGTACATAAAAATTGAAATAATGAAACTTACATTTTGGATTAACTTAAAAAAAAAGACATGATCATAGTCTTCAAAATATATTTTAAATAAATATACTAATTATTGTCAAATCTTATAAATGGTTAATTGATTTGATAAGGAGAGCATGTAAAAAATTTGTTTCCTTACACAATTTGTTTCTTTGAATTGTTCCTAGTTTTTCATTTAAAAGTATTAATGTATAATTTGACTAAGCATTTCTAACTCTATAGATATTAATCCTAGTTTCTAAAAATGACAAAATAAGTTGTTGATAAAAAAAATGATGGTTGAAGAAACACTTGTTAAAGGACAAGGTAGGGCGGTATTTCCTCATTATACTGAAGCGTGACCATCATGGAAAAAGGTACTTGAAATCACTACAAACATGTGATTCACAAAGTTCATGGTATGTATTTATATTAGTTTTTAACATTGAACTAATTATAAATAAATTCATAGTTTTAACTTGTTTTATTATAGAGAAAATACACTATTTTCCCACCTAATCATAGGTGGGCAAGGAACTTTGAAATGCAAGGTGTAAACATATTGAAAAAATCACTAAATAAAGCTCGCAATACAATGAAGAAGTCAAATTGACTTGCGGAAGATGCATGGGATAACCTTAGCCAACATTGGGGATCAAAATCATTCAAAGTGAAAAGTTTAATCACAAAAGCGAATCGAGCTTCAGATTGTCAAGGATTTGAAGTTTCTCTCCATATTGTTGGTTCTATTAGTATTTCTTAGCATAGAGAAAATTTGATAAACTTTTTTTGTGCTTTATATAATTTTATATTATTGGTCAAATCAATGTCTAAGTTCGTTTATTGGGTAGAATCCTATATGTAGTGTTATAGTACTTGTTATGTTCATGTTAAAATTCTACATGTAGTTGTTTGGCATGGAAATTTGGAAGCTAGCCTATATGGGATTATGGAAACTTCTAGGCAATTGGTATTGAATAGAATACATAAAATTAGTTAATTCCAAATTGGTTGCATAAAAACATGATGTTGTCAAACTTGGTATTAGTAAAGTCTACAAATAAATATATGTTTTGTTCGTATTTATGGTTTAATATTCTTTATTTCGTTCATATATAAGTTAAGAAACTTTTTTTTTTCTTTTAGTGCATTGTTTCATTTCTAAATTAGTATTTTTTTGTTCACCTTATCTTAGACAAAGTTGAATGGAAAACCTCCTATCCCATCATAGTTGTTTTGTCACACACACTAATGGAAGGACAAAACATGGATGGATCAAAGATCAACACATGTGGATGTAAGTCACAGATAAATATTATATGTCAATTTGTCTAACATATTAGCAATTTTTTGATATTTTTCAGTGTATTACCATTTTTATTTTGATGTTCTTAAGCAAAGTTTACTCGTGCATGGGAAGAAGAATCCCAATCAGTATTTAATATAGGAGTGTCTCCATATGATGAATTACAACTTTAGTGTAAAGTTTCTGGAATTAACAAAGGCAAGGTGTATGAGCTTAGATTTGAGTCAACCAAAGCAATTGGGAGAGAATCCTATCATGATTCTACATGTTTGTTTGTGCAATGAGGGAGGAGATTCAACTATATTAAAAAAAGTTACTTCCTGCTGACACTGAAAAGGATGACACTGGTGATTGACTGTTGAATAATGAGAAAGAAATTCATCAAAATAACAAATAAATTCAACAAAATAATAAAATTTTACATTTTTTAATGGAGAAAATGGACTTTCAACCTTCTCAAATATGAATTGAAACTTTATTCTCCTTACCTTACTTAGATTTTATGTTTTTAATACTATTGTATTATTTACATTGAATCTTAATTATGTAATAACCCTATCAACTTTTTTAGATGCTTGTATTAGTTAATTTTAGTTATATAACAATACTATCAACTTTTTTGGATGCTTGTTTTACTTTAAAATGTTTATGTAAAATTAGTATTAAAACATCTATCAGGTTTATATTTGTTTGAAAAAAGAAATTAAAAATAATAAAGAATTAGTGACCGATTTAGTGATGAAATCGAGATTTTAAAATCGATCACTATTGGTAGTCACTATTTCAGTCACCGATTTTGGTTTCAGATTCAATCACATATTTGGTTACATATTCAATCACATATTCGGTTACTTATTTCAATCATAGATTCGATTACAAATTTTAGTTACAGATTCGGTCACAATTTTCAATCAAAGATTTTAGTCATAGATTCGATCACAAATTTCAGTAACAAATTTAGCCACTAAATCAGTCACTATGCATCGGTGACGACGAAATTAGTGGTCGATGTTGGTTGGTCACTAAATCGGTCATTGTTTTAAGTAGTGACCGATTTGGACATTTAGTGACTACTTTTTTGTCACTATTTATGGTTTTCTTGTAGTTGGTTGATAAGATATGTTATCTGCTTTGCCTAATCAATATTGAGTTTGAGAAGTTGTCTCCATTTTGCTCTTTATGCAAAGTGATAGGACATGATATTGCTAAGTGCAGATGACTTCTTGATAACCTCAATAACAACCAAATCGCATATTTTTTTTTGTCCAAACATGTTATGCAGTATAAACATGTGATTGTCCAGATCAAAGAAACTAATGATGCTCATCGCAAGAAAGTGATTGATATCATAAAGAAACAAAATTTTACGATAGAGGTACAAATATATGGTGTGTCTGTTCATAATGCTAGAGTGGTAGAAGTTAAGAAAGTTGTTATTGATCTTGATAACCTCGTTGAAGTTGTTGTTGGCCAAGTCAGGTAGAGGGTAGATCTCTTGTTGGTCAAAAGTTTAAGAAATTTGTTGAAGATATAGGGGTTGGTTCAAGATCTCATGATGATATTTTTGCTGATATGCCTTCTTTGGAAGATGGCCATGAATTAGATGATTTGCTACAAAATAAATAGGAATGATTGCCTCTTGAAAATTATGGTATTTTAGAAGAATTCTTCCATCTCAAATCAACAACTAATGCAGCAAGTCTTATATTAGTTTTTGTTAAATGGGTTATTTCTAAATCTGTTTCTCAAGATTTAGTATTGCAAAATTATTTTGAATCTCTTTCAAGTGATGAACAAGAAGCTCAAGAGTCATGTCCGACCATCTTGGCAATGAATATAGTTGAATCTACTTCGACTGGTATTTTCTTAGAAGAAGCCAATTTGATCTTTAAATTTTAGGTTGAAAAGATGGATAAGGAGGAATCATTAAGCGAAGACGGTGAACTAGATTAAACCTTTAGGAGGACGGAATGTCCTCCTAAAGATTGAGCGAAAGCTAATAAGATAACATCAAAGCAGGTCAATCCAAGAAAAAGTAACGTTAGTGACGTACATAAATATCATAGAATTTCATTACCGTTGTTGAATACAAACAAGAATTAATCTGATTAAATTTTTAAAATTTAATCGTTCTTTTTTATTGTCTTTATGAGAGCTACTCTTTAAAGAATGTTATTTTGTTTTCCTTCTTGTAATTTTTCTTTTAAAATAAAAAGACATTGCTATAAAAAAAATATAGTAGATATAAGTTATTCAACTTTTTAACTCATGTGATAACAAAAGTTTTTATAAGAAGAGAGAACTTGAAATCTAAAAAAGTGAAAAAATTACTCTTATTAAAATTATAATCTATTGAAACTAATATTTATTTTTGTTAACATTTCAATAACACCCCAAATTTTAAAAATAAAAATAAAAAATTAGAAATTAGAAAAAAAAAATTAGAGTAAAAAAGTTAAAAAGAATATATATAAAATTTAGAAATAAATAAATAGTCAATATTATAAATTATATTTTCAATATAACCAACAATTTTTATGTTTATTATTTTAAAAATCCTTTATTCTAAACGTAATATGGGGTCTTTGAAAAAAACAGTCTACAAACTTTGTACTTGGCTCCAATCATATATGTTCATCCATCATCGCTAGATAGTTCTATAATTTCTCGTGATAACGTGAAGAAATTTCCATCTCACCAACTTCAATAAAATTAAATTTCCCAATCTATAAAGGATATATATATATATATATATATATATATATATATATATATATATATAATTGATTTGAATTCTATTAAGTTGCGTCGCATATAAGTTTGCCAACTGAAAATGAAGGCTCGCCTATTACTAATTTTTCATTTTGCTAGATTGAGATAACAAATTTTGTTGGTCCCATATTTGGAGTTAGTCATTAATAATTTTTCAACTCATTGTCAAAATGAGGAAAATAATAATAATTGTAATTAAGAAGAATATGTGGAATACTTCGTAAAGATTACGTGTATATTTTGTTTCTATCTTATTCAAAGGTTTAATTGGATAATTTCTTTGAATATAAGCTCCATCAAGTAGAATTTATAATATAATATATCATTCATTAAAATTTATTAAAATCACGAATTTTAATTTATTAACTCTTAAATAATGAGGGAGATATTTATTAAATTTGAAGTGAAATTTATTAAAAAAATTCTTATTTTTAATAAATTTTAATCAATAAAAAAAAATTGAGACTTTCTATGAAGAATGAATGGAAGTCCAAACAAAGTTAGTCATTTTAAAGAAAATGGTTAGCATTGCATTTTCTTAAAAAAAAAATACATGCTTTTATGTTATTAGATGCACAATGTAAAACCGGTTACTAATTAATATAGTGTGGAATCCACCAAATACAAGTTTGATATATATATATGACTTGTATAAAATTTACTTAATATAGTAAAGGTTTAATTACCTTATTCGTTCTTATATTTAGGACTAATAGTCAATTTAGTATAGTGGTTTTAAAAAAAATTATTTTGGTCCCTATGTTTTTTAAAATGTATACAAATTGGTCCTTTCCGTTAAGTTGCTGCTTACGGTGTTAAATGCTGCTTACGTGGCAGATAGACGTGGAATCGAGAGATGACGTGCCAAGTGAGTCATCCCTTAATGTCTTAACCCCTGCGTCTCCGGCGGCATCTCCTCCACCGTTATGGTTCCTGCTCCTCCGACCAAGCCTCCGACAACGTCTCCTCCAACTGTGGCGCTCCCTCCAGCTCTAGTTCCGGTGAGTTCTTCCCTGCTCATGTTCGTTTTCGTTTGCGTCGAACACAACATGTTTGATTTTTTTCTTCTTTGCATTTAGGCATTAAATCTTCCAAGAATTTGGTCAAAGAATCTCGCACCATTTTATACATGTGGTGAGAGGTTTAGGCTACCTTTCCAATCATAAAAAATTATTATTCATTCATAATGTCCAGTTTCATGCTTTCTTATGCATCCATTGTCATCCAATTCCCCAAGTCAAGTAGGAAAAGTGAATAAAAAAGGGAAAAAGGATTTATAGTGTAAATTGTAAAGCCCCAATTTGTATTGACAAGTGTCGTGGCAGTGGTATTGGGATAACACCATGTAAATGGTAAACCCTCCCCTACCCTTGTCGTCACCACAGCCACCATCGTCCCTCACATTCCCCACTTCTTTATTTCCTCGTTCCACCGCCGCTCTACCTTTTCTTCTATTTAGAGTGACTTTATGTTTTTAATCAATGAGTGATATCAGTGACGGAGTTGCGAGAGCATTTGGGTTTTGTTCACGAACTCGCAAGCCCCCTGTTGGGAGAGCATTTGGATTTCATTGACGTTGCAGTTGGAGGAGACGTTGTCGGAGGCTAGGTTGGAGGAGCAGGAACCATAACGGTGGAGGAGATGATGTCGGAGACGCAGGGTTAAGGCATTAGGGGATGCCCCACTTGACACGTCATCTCTCGATTCCACATCTCTCTACCACGTAAGCAACATTTAACGCCGTAAGGAACAACTTAACGGAAAGGACCAATTTGTAATACATTTTAAAAAACATAAGGACCAAATTGATTTTTTTAAAAATCACTATATTAAATTGACTATTAACCCTAAATGTAGGGACGAATAAGGTAATTAAACCTATACTAAATTGACTATTAGCCCTAAATGTAGCGACGAATAAGGTAATTGACTATTAAAAATTTGTCTTAATTTACTATGAATGTAAGACAAATATTTATTTTAATATCTTGTATAATTGAAAGACAGTTTTTTATTATTATATGTTAAAGTAATCATTATCTATGTAGAAAGAAGTGTGTATATATACACATATGTAACTTAGCATGAGATAATAAAAGCTTAAGATAACCAAATTAATTAGGTTCACTTTGTTTAACTACTAGTGTGTATTGTTCTTAAATTTTCAAAGTGCATTTATATTACAAACTTAATAATAAAGGTGGTTTGTCACTCTTTTATTGAAATAGTGAAATGATAATATCTGATTTTGTTAGTAGAAATCATGTTTAGAAATATTTCATCATTTTATCTGATTTTATTTATGTTTTGTTTGGATTATGAAAAGAGTGTTTTGGGATTTGAGATAGTGAATTTGAAGTGGTTTGAGATAATAGTGTGAAGAAAGTTATGTTGTTTTAATTAAGGTATGTAGAGTAGATTTATAGGAAAAATTTATTAAGGTTTGTGAATGATATGATGAGTGTAAGTGAATTTTTTTTTAAATATTAAAAGTAGAAGTTTACAAATTTATCATTATATGTATAGTGTAAAAAAAGATGGAATTTAATTTTGTCTCTATGTTCAATATTTTTTAGAACTATTTTAGTTTTTTCTTTATGTTCAATATTTTTTAAAAACAAAGATAATTAATTTAATTTTTTTCATCATATTGATGATAATAATACAATGTTATTATGACAATAATGACATGTGACACGTTAAAATAAAACTGTTGATGAAAAGAAAACATTACACAAACATCAAGTAATAATTCATTACCTCCTAAATTCAAAATTGTTGATGAAAATGACACGTAATGCAAACTGTGATTGATATATATCAGTTTAGTAACTTTGACATCATTAATTTAATGAGAGATTACATTCATATTTATTTTAAATAATGATATAAAATTGATAAATTATCATAATTGTGGTAAAAAAAACTATTAAGCCTGGTATTTTTTTAAAAAAAATCAAGAAATATAATAATTTTCTTATAATAAAATAGTAATGAAGTTTTTTATTTTGCACATTTTTCCATCCTTCACAAGTTTAAATTATTTAAATATTAAAAAAATAGAATATAATTAGTGAATAAATAATTAATACTACAAGAAAATAATTTAATAATAACTAATTTAGAGAAAAAAAATTAATTTCTATAATAACCATACTATTTTATAAACTAAAAATATAAAATTTTTGGTATAAAAAGATATCTATTATTAATAAAAAATTATAAATATAATTAGATACTATGTTTTTATAGTTAATAATAAAAATAAATAAAAAGTTTCTTTATAGACAATTGTTATAGTCTCTCATAAAGAGGTAATTGGAAACATTTTTTTAAGTCATTTTTTAGAGACTAATTTTTGTCAATAAAAATAATAAAATTAGAAATTAATTTTTTAGTTTTTAATCATCAATACTTAAATTTTTAATCACTATTATTTCAGATATTAATTTTGGAGTAATTAAATTTTATAAAATATTTTAAATTAATATTAATAAATTTATTAAGTTTAGTATAATATTAAAATAATTAATATCAATTTAAAAATTATATTTAAAATAGTATTTTTAACCTTTTAGTTTTATTTAAATATAAAATTAAATTAATAATAAATTCAAAATATTATTTAAATTAACAAATTTGATGAATTAATTTAAATAGATATGCACAAATAGTCTCGTAACATACTTTTTGAAAAACTTGTTTAATTTTTTAAATTTGAGCAAATAGTTTGTAGGGGGATTGAATTTGTAAGTTTATCTCTTCTTTCTCTCTTTGACTTTTTCCACTCATCTCTCTCTCGACAACATACTTTGCAACAATGGGCGTTTCTTTGCCTCCCAAGGAGGTCAACCTCTTCAAGCTTATCATCATAAGTTTCAAGTCGTGCTCCATTCTCGCCCTTTGCACTTTAATTTTGTGCTTGCTCATGGAAGCTCCGTGCAACTTTACTCATTATGTATCTTCTCATCTTAAAACCCTAGATTTTGTTCTCACATTGTATTCCCTCATTTACAATCTCTAGAAATCTACGAGAATGATACTAGGGATCTTCGGTTGAATTTCGTTCTTCTATTTTGTGATGTCTTTGGGAATTGCTTGTTTTGTGCTTTAGACTTTAAGCTTGTTGTTTGGTTTCATTGTGATCTTTGTTTTATATAGGAAGTAGTTTCTTTAGGTGTTGCAAATCTTAGACAAAAGTATTCATGAATGTTACATCTGTTTTGACCTTGATTCCTTCAGACATTATAGGAGTACTTTTTGTCCTTCTTTCTTTAGACTTCCCACCCAGTTCACTTTCTTATAATTTTTTATGTACTTTATTTTGACTTCTTTATTAATTTCATTTACTTTTTTGGCTTCATTATTATGTTTTTATTGCTCATAGTTTGATGGTGATTACTGTGACTTATTGTTTATCAGGCAATTTTTAGTATTTATATATGTAGCATAAGTTATTTTGTTTGTATTATAGCCTTTAAAATAGTAACTATCCATCCTCCTGCTATCCCGTTATAGTATTTTCAGAGTTATCTGATACATGTCACTTTCCAAGATTGAGTATGTTTTAAATAACATGTTAGAAAAATACAATTATATTTTTCTATTTTTATTAATTTTTTAATTTCACTACATTCTGATACTGTTTTTTTAAGCAGTTGGTGTATTTTTTTGCATTTGAATACTATCATGAGTTGTTTTTTGCCAATTTTGGTGCAACAATGCCTGTAACATCAATTACTATTAGCTAACTTAGAATAATTTTTAACCTTTTCCAAATGTTTGAATAAAGTTGTGATTTCTAATCTTGATTTGTATGCTCCATTTGTATTGATTAAATTGTTTTGTCTTGTCTTTTTTATTTATCTGTTGTTAAACTTAATTGTTGGTTGTGTACAATTTGGCTTTTCTTTTGAAAATTTGTTATGGCTCATTTGAATATAACCAGTTGTAGTATTTTGAAACATTTTGAATAACACTGATTTGGTAAATAAGATGTTTTTGTTTTGAATAATAATCTTGTGTGGATAAAATTTTGCAAGGCTTGTTTATCCTCCACTCTATTTTTATAGTGGAGGAGTCAAGTAATTCCTTGCTACAATAAAGCAACATTTTCTTCTTGTGAGGTTAGCCTCAGATGTCATGCCTCTACTGATATTTTAAATTATTTTTTTCATTTGGCATTAGTAGTGCAATAAGCAATATTATGTAGCTAGTTCTTGCCCCTGCATTTGTTTTTATGGATTTATATGATGTTTTTGTTTCACTGTGTATGAAATCGGTGAACCTGCAATTTGACATTTTTTAATTGTCAGCAAAATGATGTTTATATGACACCATTGTATATTATGTGCAAGACTTAACCATTTTTAGTCACGAACAAGTGATGAGGAATGTGCCATATATGAAACTGTTTTGTTGAATGTCTACGTAGCAAATATGCGTGTGGTAGGTAAATAGGTTGTATTCTTTTAGTCCAAGGCTGGCAACTGTGGGGCTGCAAGTTTCTCTCGTTCTTTGCAGACCACGTTTTCAACTCTCAAGCACGTATTGGTTGGAACCTCCTTCAAGCGAAAAAAAAAGGTTAGACATTTTTTATTTTAGTCATTGTATTTTCCTTTGTGATTTTCTTTATGTTCATAATTTAGGGGATATTTTATTGTTCTCAAATAAATTAAGCAATGACAGATTATAAGACTTTCTTTTATAGTTCAATGATACATTGTGTTATACGACAAATTACGGATATTCGTCAAAATCGATGTTGGATGTATAATAGAAGGGGATATAAAGATGCATTTTTAAAAGGAGTAGATGCATTTGTGTGTTATGCATATGAAGAAACGAATTTGTCAAATGGAAAAATAAGGTGTCCTTATTCGAAGTGCAAAAATCTAAAGTTCTTCCATTTTGAAGAAATTAAAGTTCATCTTTATAAGAAAGGATTCATTCCTGAATATTGGTATTGGAGATGTCATAGAGAAAGTGACCCTAACATATGCGTAGATACTAGTCCTGATATTTTAAGTACACAGGAAGGACACCTCAATAGATTTGAGAGCATTTATGATGTTGTTGGTCTAGAGTGTGAAATAGTTCATAATCAAGAAATGGATGACTCTCCAAGTATGAATGAGACTCCAAACAACCACCCAGTTAACCACCCAGTCCTTATCAAGGTAATTTTGTTACATTATTTTATATATATTTTAAAATTTCAATCTTGATAATAAATTTTATTTTATATTTTTTGACAGGTAGATGATTATTGTTATCGCTTATTTCTACCCTACTTCCAGTGAGGACCTTTTGCAAATATCTTTTTTCATTCTTTAATTCATTTATCCATTATTGTGTGTTTCTTACTTAATGATTTGTAACAATCCTTCAGTTCTAGCTTCCAAGACAGTCCTTGATTTGTTCCTCCCGATAGCTCAGAAGCTTGTAGACAATTTGATGGATAGAGAGGAACACTTGCACTTCCTAGGTCTTGCTCTTACTTTTTTTCAACAACCTTGGAAGTTGCAAGTAGGCACAAAAAATGTAAGTTCAAACAAGACACTACAATAAAAAATTGATTTTAGCTGCCAACAAAAAACAAGGGTTATAAAAAAAAACCACTAACATGGGTGAAGTCTACTCAAGTTCACAAAAATAAATGTCAAATATTGTGTCCACAATGGAGATCTTTAACTGACACTAAAAATTATTAAAATAATAATAATAAGTTAGCGTCTAGAATGGAGACACAAAGTAGATGCAATGAAAAACATTAAGTGACAGAATAATATTTAGTCTAGAATGGAGACACAATGTTGATGCAAGTTAAAAAATATTAAAATAATAATAATAAGATAGCGTCTAGAATGAGGACACAAAGTATATGCAATCAAAAAATAAGTTGCAAAATAATACTGTGTCAAGAATGGGGACACAAAGTGAATGCAAGTTAACATTTTATAACATTTAGTGTAGGTATAGGTGACACTAACGTGAACGTTTATTGTCACCTTAGCCCACGCTAAGTTATTTAATGAGACAAAAATAAAACATTTTTGTCTCACATTTTCATTTTCTCACACTTTCAATTTCTCATTTTTGTCTCACACTTTCAAACTCATAACTGCGAAATTCCTCCCAAAAACCTTACATCTTCTTTGTGGTCATTTCGCTCTCCTTAATTTTGTTTTTCGTTTTTGTCTTCGTGGTCATTTCGCTCTTCTTAATTTCATTTTTTGTTTTTGTCTTCGTGGCCATTTCACTCTCCTTAAGTAAATTTTACTCATATTATTTCCCAGGTAGTGTCCCTAATGGCGAGAATTTACACACATTTGCTTTCTCACGTAGTGTCCCCAACGATGAAGCTAAGTTTAATTATTGTTGGAGATCCCACATCGACTAGAGATTGGGACATTTCATGGTATATAAGTGGGTGCAAACCTCAGCTTAAAAGCCAGTTTCATGAGGTTGATTTAAGCTTAAAGTCCACTTCTTAATATGGTATCATAGCCTTTTTGAGCCTATCCTAGCGATTGTTTGTTGGACTTATCAGGCCACCCGCTATGGAATCGTTATTGGACCACCCATAATATATAGTCCCACGCATAGCCTCGACGTAAGGGGGCTGTTGGAGATCCCATATCGACTAGAGATTAGGACACCTTAAAAGCCAGCTCTTTGAAATCATCCTTGGAGGCGGTGTTGGCCTTCGAGTTGAGGATGGTCAAGGTTGGCCCCGAGCTGGAGAGAAAGGAGAGGAAGAGGGCAACAAAGGTGGCCGAACTGAAGAAGGCCTTGGAGGAAGCCAAGGCAAGGAACTCGGTGTTGGAGACCGAGAAGGCCTCGGTGGAAGCTAAGCTTAACAAAACCCAAGATGATGTCTTGGTGATGTTGGGTGAGAGCTTCAATCAGACGGTGCAACAGGCCTTCTTGTTCTATAATGGGTCACCACCAATTGGTGCTTTCGACGCCAGTAAGGACGTTTATGAGGGCCAATTGGTTCCCTTTGATGAATTGGAGGCCTTGAAGAACACGGTGTGAAGGACCTTTGTCCAGAACATTGAAGTTGAAGACCGTTAGGTTTAGTCTTTAACGCGTTTTTATTCCCTCAATTCGAGGTGTGACCTTTTTTGCTTTTGTTGCTCCGAGGTCGGAGTGTGGCCTCCTCCTACTTCTTTAATCAATATATTGGTCGTTCTTCCTTATTCATGATTTACATAATATACAAGTTATAATAATCAACCTTTTAATTGTTAATCGGTTGGAACATTTGCAAATAAGGTTTATCTTGTTTAAGTAGTTGAATGTCGATCAGTATGGTCGATATGGGTGAGCGTTGTTGATATGAATCCACTAGCAAAGAAGAGATGATTCTTTGACATTCTATGGACTCAACTTGAGTTGGAGATAGCTTAGGCACTTATAATAGAATTGGATCAAGGTTCTATGTTTCAAGAACTCACCAAGACTTGCACCAAACACCACATGGAAGATCCATCTATTGCCAATTGAACCGATTAAAATGTGAATAAAAGCAAAAGCACCGATTAAAACGCTCAAGAACAGAAATGAACCGAACAAAACAACTAGAAATGAAGAAGAAACAAATAGAAACAGCCAAGGAGAAGATAAACCGAAGCAAATTCAGAAACAAGCTAGAATACCGAATGAAAATGCTAGAAAAGTAAACTAAGACATGTTTTAGCTTCAAAAATGAACTAGGAGATGAAAGAAAGAAGAACTTATGGAGATGGATGCTTTGGTTTGATGATCACGCCACTTAGAGGATGAAGGCTCCAAGATGAGTGAGCTAGTGCCGCCACTTGAGAGAACCAAATGCACTCAAGATAAGACAAGGTGAAGGAGAAGACAAGTTCTCACAAATTCTCTCTCAAATTGAGTAGAGTTTCTCTATTGCTAATTTCCAATCTGCCTTTTACAAGAGCCCACACCTCTATTTATAGTGTGAGGGAGCTGGAAAATAGGTGGGAAAATTCAAATAAAACTCATTTGAAATTCCCACCAAAAACAAGTCACATGGGAGGTGTGACTTTCTTTTACATTTTCACACTTCTTTATTTAATATCCACACCTCCTACAAGAGTAAATCAAATGATGCTCTTTTATTTAATGCTTGGTCTTGCCCCTCATGGGATGGACTTGGGCTTGGGCTTTGGGCTTGGGCCTCATCTTTATTTTATGTCTTCTTTTAATTTTGAGAAGACTAGAAGGAAAAACTTCAAATGTGAAGGCGAATGTCCTCTTCCTTCATCAATAAAAGCCTCCTTTATTTGATTCTCATCATACTCCTCGAGTTGGAGAGAATTCGTCCACGAATTCTGAATCCCTGCATATAACAAAGTCAGTTTATTTTTACAATTAAAAGTGGAAGAAAAAGGCAAACATGACTTAGCATTTGTAAACAATGGCATTGCAGAAAATGAGGTTCTATAAATCGACCAAGTTGGAAAAAAAATTTTGGGAATGATGATATCTTTTGAAAAAAGGCCTCTTAAATGGTGACAACCATTAGGAGGTATGAACAAATCATCCCTAACATTTTTTAACCAATATGGTGGTGAAGTAAGAACCTTTGGTAATGAAAAAGATAAGGAAGGAAAACACCTTGGATGTGGAAGGATAAGACCCATGTCAACTTGGCCTACTTTGTCTTTTTCATTTTTACTTGGGGTAGGTGGGTGAATTAAGGCTTGTTTTACCTTGTTCATCTTTAAAATTTGCTTTTGTGGACAATGAAGAGCTATGTGCCCAAAACCTAAACATTTAAAACATTTGATATTTGAAGTTTTGGTAGGTGACTTAGGAGTAGAAGGATTTGTAGTAGAAACTTTTTTTGGAAACATGGTTTGTTTGGAAAAATTGGAAGAAGAGATTTGAGTAGAAATTTTGTTTGCATCCTTCCTAGAAGAGTTGTAGAAATCATCATCATGAGTATTGTTGAAAGTTTTTTTCAAAAGATATGATTCTACCTTGATGGCTTTGCGAAACACGTTCTTTAAAGAAGAATACTCATTTAATTCTACAAAGTCTCTAATTTCTCTTCTCAAACCACGTACAAACCATTTAATCTTTGACTCTTCATTAGCATGCATATTCATTTTAGTCAAAGTTGTTTCAAAATCTTTCAAGTATTCATCTACCATCCTATGTCCTTGAGGAAGCCTTTGGAACTTCAACAAGTGTTCCTTCCTAGAAGGAGGAAAAAACCTCGCGCGCATACACTCTTTCAAAGTATTCCAAGAAACCATGGGAGGTTTCTTACGATATATAATGTCCATTACAATTTTATGCCACCATTCTTTGGCATAATCACTAAATTCTAAGGTGGCTAGCTTATATTTATGCTCATCTAGGATCTCATGGAGGTCAAAAATATGTTCACACTTAGCCTCCCAATCTAGATACACATTAGGATCACTATCCCCATTGAAACTAAGAATTTTGACCGGAGGGAGCTTGGCCTTTGCATCACGGTAGTAGCCATCTTCACGTTTATCTTCATGAGCATGAGGTGGTCTATATCCATGAAAGTTTGGTTGAGGTCTCCTTCTTCTATGTTCTTCTTCACGGCCATGATCATTGGAAGAGCCTCTTGATGAAGGTCTATGAGAATGTCGTGAACCATGGTGAGAATGAGATGGTCTAGCTTGCTGCACTTCAAGGCTGTGCAATCTTTCCTCCAACCGTCTAATAACTTCAGCTTGTTGTGTAATAACTTCATCCTTTTGTGTAAGTGTTCGCTTGGCCTCCTTTAAATCACCAAGGACAGAACCTTTGCTAGGAGGATGCTGGTTGTAATACTCATCACTGGAATAAGCAACCATTTGGAAAAGAAAACAGCAAACAACAAAACAGCAAACAAAGTTAAGAAAACAAAGTTAGCTAAAAAATTGTGGAACCAAATGCCGAAGTGAAGTGGTCACTGAAAATCACTCTCAAGAAAGAATACTCTCTGCACCAAGCTTATATTGAGGCTTTAGTAATCCTCAAATGAAAGATGCCAAAGCAAGAGCACACAATCTTCAAAGCACTTCACCACAAAACCAAGGAATAAAGAAAGACAAGCAAGAAAAGGTATAAGCAATAAAAGGCTATAACAAAAGGAATACTAGATGTATGACAAACTCAAAGATTAATGAACAAAAGACAAGCAAGAAAAATAAGGTACTCAATGAAAAATAAGGCACACAAAAGATACCTAAAGAAAAGTACTAGAGTAGATGAAGAAAACAAAAACAAGCTACTGGAAAATAATTTTTTTATGCAAACTGTGCTTGATGTTCACTGATTTAACTGGAACGATATAAAGCGAACTGGATTATGAACTTTTAACCACATAAAGTTCAAGATCTTAGCTCAACAATGGCACTGGAATTACTCAAAAAAAGTAAGCCAATTAATTGAGATAAATTTTCTAAAATCGCTGCCAGATTACCGTATTTTTTTCGGCAGAATTGCACACTTTTTGTATTTTATTTATCATTTTTTTTGTACTTTGAATTTTTGAGTACTTCTTTTTTCTAATCTTTTATAACACTTTAAAGAACACAAATCCAGAATTTAAGAAATTTCCAGTGATTAAATCAATTGCAATAAATCGAAACAGTAAGCACGTTTTCAGAAAATCAGAGGAATCCTAACAGGAATGAAAAACAGAATTAAGAACTAGCAAAGACATAATGGAAATGATGTATAGTAACTTGTATAGGTCTAAAATACAAGTATGAACTCAATACTAAAACAGAAAATGCACAAAGGATCAAAGTATCAAACTCAGAAAACTGTATTACACAAAAACAAGAAACAAAAAAAATTACAATAAAAGTATTACAAGAAGTGATGACATTATTGAAAAAAAACATGACTATGACAAAACTTGTATGGATTTAAAAAGGAAAAGACACAAACACATGATAGGCACAATTAAGAAAACAGCAATAAAACTCAAAATAAGTCTAAAAACAGAAAGGTAAACAGCAAGAATTAAAGAGCTCTTGAATTAAAGTGCAACACAACTCAAAATTAAACAAGAACACACCTAAACTCTAGATACCACATGATATGAATCCACTAGCAAAGAAGAGATGATTCTTTGACATTCTATGGACTCAACTTGAGTTGGAGATAGCTTAGGCACTTATAATAGAATTGGATCAAGGTTCTATGTTTCAAGAACTCACCAAGACTTGCACCAAACACCAAACTCACATGGAAGATCCATCTATTGCCAATTGAACCGATTAAAATGTGAATAAAAGCAAAAGCACCGATTAAAACGCTCAAGAACAGAAATGAACCGAACTAAACAACTAGAAATGAAGAAGAAACAAATAGAAACAGCCAAGGAGAAGATAAACCGAAGCAAATTCAGAAACAAGCTAGAATACCGAATGAAAATGCTAGAAAAGTAAACTAAGACATGTTTTAGCTTCAAAAATGAACTAGGAGATGAAAGAAAGAAGAACTTATGGAGATGGATGCTTTGGTTTGATGATCACGCCACTTAGAGGATGAAGGCTCCAAGATGAGTGAGCTAGTGCCGCCACTTGAGAGAACCAAATGCACTCAAGATAAGACAAGGTGAAGGAGAAGACAAGTTCTCACAAATTCTCTCTCAAATTGAGTAGAGTTTCTCTATTGCTAATTTTCAATATGCCTTTTACAAGAGCCCACACCTCTATTTATAGTGTGAGGGAGCTGGAAAATAGGTGGGAAACTTCAAATAAAACTCATTTGAAATTCCCACCAAAAACAAGTCACATGGGAGGTGTGACCTTTTTCTACTATGACACCTCCTAAAAACTACACCTACTCTCCTAAGTCACATGGACAATGTGACTTTCTTTTACATTTTCACACTTCTTTATTTAATATCCACACCTCCTACAAGAGTAAATCAAATTATGCTCTTTTATTTAATGCTTGGTCTTGCCCCTCATGGGATGGACTTGGGCTTGTTGGGCTTTGACCTTCTTGGGCTTGGGCTTTGGGCTTGGGCCTCATCTTTATTTTATGTCTTCTTTTAATTTTGAGAATACTAGAAGGAAAAACTTCAAATGTGAAGGCGAATGTCCTCTTCCTTCATCAATAAAAGCCTCCTTTATTTGATTCTCATCAGTTTTTGATCATACCAAGTCTTTAGGTGTCATAGGGAATACCAATTAAGGTATTCATCATTAGCTGAATCGAGTCTTTAGGTATTGGGTGGGAATACCGGTTAAGGTATCATCTTGGGCTGAACCGAGTCTTTAGGTGTCGGAAGGGAATATCGGTTAAGGTATCATCCTTGGCCGAACCGAGTCTTTAGGTGTTGGGAGGGAATACTAGTTAAGGTATCATCCTTATTCGAACCGAGTCTTTAGGTGTCGAGAGGGAATATCGGTTAAGGTATGCATCCTTGGCGGAATTGATTGTTGCGAAATCGTACGCAAATTTAACTTATATGTTCAAATACACATATTTGAAACAAAAATGCCTCATTAAAACCTTCCCGATTGAAAACCCTCCTTAGGGAAAAAAAACGATCGGGCGATGAAAGAGTGCATAATTTTATTAATTTCAATTGTAATAAAATTTGAGGCATATGGCATTCCACGTCCTCAGTACAATTTTTTCTGAAAGTCACTCTAGGTGGTATGGCCCCCCAGTTGCAATGTCTCGGATCCGAAAAGAGCCTTCCTAGTTGGACGAGAACTTGTTGTTCGTCTTCCTAGCTTCACTTTGCATCCTCCAAGCGAGTTCTCCCTTTTGAAAGCTTTTTGGCTGAACCTTCGCATTTTACCGCCTGGCTACCCAGAGTTTACATGCGACTTCACGGATCTTGCTCCTATTTAGGAGCTCGCTTACTAGGTCAGATTCGACCGACAGACTCTCTTGATTCAGGGACAAATCAAATAATTGCCTTCTAAGGGTTGAATCCTCCACCTCGATCGAGATCATGGCTTCAGTGTCGTACGTTAGGCTATAGGGTGTCAATTGTGTCGAAGTTTGGGGCGTGTAGTGGTACATCCATAAAACTTCTCGATCCATCGTCCTTTCTTCGTGTCGAGCCGCTTCTTTACCTCATTAAGGATGACTTTATTTGCTGCTTCGGCCTGCCCGTTGGTTTGGGGGTGCTCAGTCGAGCTCATCACTGACTTTATACCAAGATCTTCGTAAAAAGACTGAAGCCCTCGGTCAATGAATTGTTAATCGTTAACAATTATGATAGTGTGGGGGACTCCGAACCGGCATACTATTCTCCTCCACACAAAGTTTTGGACGTTCTTGGCCGAAATGGAGGCGAGGGGCTCGGCCTCGATCCATTAGGTGAAGTAATTTACTCTGACTAAGAGAAATTTTGTTTTTCCTATGCCTGGGCTGAAGGGACCGATGATGTCCATTCCCTATATTGCGAACGACCATGGTGACACCATGTTATGGAGTGTCTTGGGATTGAAGTGGGAAAAGGGGTCATACTCCAGACACTTAGTGCATTTCTTCACATATTTTGCACAGTCGCTCTGGACGGTTAGCCAGAAGTATCTGGCCTTGAGCACCTTTGCAAACATCATTCTCCCGCCCGAGTGGTTCCCACACACCCCCTCTTGGATTTCCTAGAGGACATACTCTACCTGCTCCTTGGTAACACACTTTAGCAACCTGGAGTATCCTCTTCTGTAGAGGTCCTGGCTGATCATGGTATATCTAGCACACCGGTGCCTCATCGTCTTCTCCTCTTCCGGCTTGCATATGCTGAGCTCCAGGTATTCAATGATCAGGGTCATGCAGGTATTGTTCCTCAGTTATGGCTAACCATTCGGCCTCTCCAACACTGTGATTTTTTAGACAAATCTGTACCACAGATATGTGGTGGCTCTTCATCTTAGTTGTAGCGAGCCGAGACAACGCGTCGGTCCTCATGTTGTTCTCTCTGTGGATGTGCTTGACCGTTACTCTTTTGACCCGGGTGATAAGGTTGGAGACTGTATGGTACCTTTGCAGCAACGGTTCCATCACTTTGAACTCCCCCTTTATCTAACCGAAAACTAACTGGGAGTCGCTTTTACATGTTACTTCGCGAGCTCCTGTGTCGTATGCCAAGTTTAGACCAGCTAGAATGACCTCGTATTCGGCTTGGTTGTTGGTGGCCTTGAACTCGAATTTAAGTGCCTACTCAAAAATTAGGTCGCCTGAACCCTCGAAGACGACACCAGCTCCACACGTTGCTTTGTTGGATGACCCATCAGGATACACCGTCCATCCGACCTGAAGGTCCTATTGGGGAGTTAGCTCGACCGATAAATTAGTTAAGCATTGGGACTTTATCGCACCCCTCGACTCATACCAGATATCAAATTTCGAGAGCTCTACTGACAACCTTATCATGCGCTCTACAAAATCTGGTTTAGATAAAATATTAAAGATTGGGTAGTCAGTTCTTATCGAGATGGTGTGATTTTGGAAGTAGGGTCTCATCCACCTGGCTGTCAGGACTAAGACAAATGCTACCTTCTCTATCATCTGGTACCTCGTCTCAGTCGTGTGAGTTTCTAACTGACGAAGTACAAATGGCACTCTTCGTTCTCCACCTCCTACACAAGAACTGCACTTACTGCCTCTTCCGAGACCAACAGGTAGACTATCATCAGTCAGTCGGGTATCGGCTGCTGAATCACTATTCGTGAGGATAAGAATGCTTTCGGCTGCTGGAAGATTTCTTCACACCTCTCATCCCAACTGAACTTTTCTGCTTTTCGAAGCAATTGTACCATCGGTCGGATTCGCTCAGCCAGCCGAGTGACAAATCTCGAGAGGGCGGTAAGACGCCCAATGAGCTGTTGCACCTCCTTCACGTTCTAAAAGTTTCTCATTTTGGTTATCGTCCAACATTTGTCCGGGTTAGCCTCAATTCCCCGGTGGGTTAACATAAAACCCAAAAACTTGCCTCCCTCAACACCGAGCGCACACTTCTCAGGGATGAGCCTCATGTTCATCCTCCTCAAAGACCTTCTCCAAGTCCTTGACGTGTTGGTCACATGAGTTCGACTTCAAGATTATGTCGTCCACGTAAACATCCACGTTCCAATCGATCATCCCTTTAAAGACCTTGTCCATTAGCCTCTGGTAGATCGCTCCAGCATTCTTCAAGTCGAACGACATTACCTCATACTAATAATTTGCACCGTCCATTATGGGCAGTTTTATCCTTGTCCCTCGGATGCATGCTTATCTGGTTGTAGCCAAAATATGCGTCCAAGAAGCTGAGAATTTTGTGGCCGGCTGCACCATCTACCAGTCGATTGATGCTAGGAAGTGGATATGAGTCATTTGGGCACGCCTTATTCAGATTTGTATAGTCCACAGACATCCTCCATTTTTCGTTATCCTTGGTGACCATGACTACATTGGTCTGCCAAGTGGTGTACCAGGCCTCTCATATAAACCGACCAATAGGAGCTTGTCGACCTCTTCCTCGCTGTCAACCTATTTTCCTCCCCCAACTTGCATTTCTTCTGGGACACTGGTCGCGCCTCCTTGTAAATAGACAACTTGTGTGTGATGATATTCGGGCTTACTCTCGACATATCAGATGTTGTTCAGGCAAAAAGATATACGTTCATTCTTTAATGCTTCATGTATCATCTCGACCTCGGTTGCCGCTATTGTCGTTCCTACGTAGGTGGTGTGATCTTCGTCGAGCAGAGGTACTAGGCAAAGATCCTTCTCAGCTTCAAGCCTTGGCTTGGCCGTTCGTGGGTCGAGGTCGACAAGAGTAATAATAAGCTCCATGCGCTCTGGTTGAGCTTCTCTTCGAGGGGACTTCTGTCCTCGAGAGGATTTCTGCTTGGGGGATCGGCCATGGTCGGCATCCTGCTTCGTCGACTCCACCCCCAGGCTCGCTGCATAGCATTTCTGATCTACGTGCACTGTGAGAATGTCCCCCGAGGCCGATAGAAACTTCATGGCTAGATGAGGGGTGGAAACGATTGCCCTCAATCTATTGATTGACTGCCGGTCGAGAAGGATGTTGTAGGAGGTGTTGGCATCTATCACCAAATATCGTATTTTGATGGCTTTGCTTGCTTTGCCTTCACCGAACGTGGTGTAAAGGTCAATGTAGCCTCAGGTTCCTACCCTTTCACCCGAGAAGCTGACAACCTGATCATCATACGACTTCATTTCCTCATCGGCAATCCTCATCTTCTTGAATGTCTTCTAGTAGAGGATGTCCACCGAACTCCCTTGATCCACCAACATTTTCATAATGAAAAAGTTGTCTATATAGACCGTTATGAACATGGGGTCGTCCTGTGAAGGGTTGACACCTTTGAAGTCCCCGTCCGTGAATGTGATGGGTGGCATCCTCGATCGGAACGAGACGGTGTTCACCTGTTGTACTGCCCTCAGGTGCTTCTTCCTTATAGGTTGGAGCTCCCTCCCCCCAGCGAAGCCCCCGATAATGGTATTGATGACCTCTTGGCCACCTCTTCCTTCACCTCCTTCCTTCCTCGAAGGCTCCTCTCGCCTTGGTTGACGCTCCGGTCAACGATCATCCTTTCTCGTCCTCCGAAGGATGTAGTCCCTCTTCCCCGTTGTCTCTTCCCTCCTTGGAGATCGTTTCGAACCTCGACTCCCTTGCACAAACTTGTGGAGATGCCTGGCTTGGATAAGCTCTTCAATTTTATCCTTGAACGCCTAACACTCCTCAGTGGTGTGCCCACTGTTCCTGTGATACCGACACCTATGAGTCTGGTCGGCGTTCTCAAGGCTCGAAGCTCCTCTTGACGACGGGAACAAATTGATGCTCAAGGCCTCATCCATAATTCTCCCCTTATCGGCACTCAGAGGGGTGTACCTTATGAATCGGGCACCCTGGTTGCCCCTGTGCCTATCTCCTCGACCGATAACAGGTCGATTCAGACATTCCCTCTCCTTATTTTTTCCCTTATCGCCTCCTGCCTCAGCCCTGGCCTGACTCCTGAACTTCTTCAACTCTTCCAGCTGCATGAACTTAACGACTCTCTGGCTAAGCTCATTCAGATTTGCAACTGGATCCATGCACAAACTATCAACACACGACCCTAGTTGTATGGCCATGACCATGTAATGCATGGCCACATCCGAACTCAGATTTTGGATGTTCAGGGCTACCTTACTGAACCTTTCCATGAATAGCCTAAGAGATACTTCCTTCTCCTGGAGAATATTGACCAGGGCGATAGAAGTCAGGTGATGCGGTCAGCTGGTAGCGAACTGTGTCCAGAACCTGGACACCAACGTCTCAAAATAGTCGATGGAGTTTGGAGGGAGCCTTGTGTACTAGCTCAAGGCTCCTCCCTTCAGTGAGGTAGTGAACATTCGACACAGGACCGCACTGTGGGAGGTGTATAAGCTCATGTGTGTGGTGTACACGTCCATGTGCTCATTGGGTCAGTCATCCCGTCATACCGGTCCATGTTGAAACCTTTCCGCACAACCGGTAGTTGTGCCCCCATTATATGGTCGGTGAATGGATATCGGCGGAATACGTCCAAAGTATTGGTCGTGGGGATTGACCTGTTCAGATAGCACTCACCCTCGGTTTCCTAGGTGTAGATTGCTCTCGGTTCCTTAGTAGTTTTAGGGCTGGTAGGGTGGATGAAGGACTTCCCAGCTAGATTGCTCGGTCCGACATATGGACCTCCTTCTACCCACATCCTTTTCATCTTTTTCATTCTCCTTCCGAAGAGCAAGAATCTCCTCTTCGCTCTTCCACTACATCTCCTCATTCTTTTCTCTTCATCTCGGTCATCTCTCTACAAAGATATTAAGAGCACTATCTGCTCAGCATCAGACATTTTCTCATTCACCATGCTTTTAGTCGACACCATTTACTTCCTTCTTCGCATTGATTCTCTCGGCCCGATGGTGAGTGCCAATTGTTCTCGAATGGGGTTGAAACCAAGAGAACGATTTGAACCACTCCTCGGTCGGTCATTCGGTATGCACCTCACTCCTTCTCGGCTGAATTCCCACGCTTTCGCTCTCCACTCCTCCTCCTCGATAACTCCGGACTCGAGTGGTACTTGCAAAAGGTACACTAACGCTCAAGTCAGACTTCAACACTTGACACTCAGTATTTATTAGATGATTGTGTGCTAATTTATACAATAATTATGGACCCATTATCATTAATAGACCTAATAAAAAAAGATTAAGATTTTAAACGTCGAGTCATTATGAGTCTTCCTGTGTAAAAGCTTCATGTTCGATTATGGTGACCCTACCGGTATATATAAACTCGTGGAATGCTGGAATATATGTTATTAGTAAAGGGAAATATTACTAGTGCGAAATGCAAATGCTATTTTTTTTAAGATATAGCATTCTAATTAAGACCTATATAATAAACATTAAAAATATACACGTTTAACAATTAATTTTAAAAAATAAAAAATTATGTGTTTTTTATGTTATTAGTAGGTATCTTTCAACTAAATAGATGACTAATTTTTTTTTACAAAGTTTTTTATTAATTTTTATTAATAAAATTCAAATTTAAATTATTTAAATTCAGTTTCATTTTAATAAACCAAAATAATATATCCTGATATTGATTGGTACTGTTCATAAATCATCACCCTAATTTACTATATTTTTTTAAAGTAAACTTATGAGAAATGAGTATTGAAAAGAAGTTAATTATAACAAACCTAATTCATTTTAATAACTAAAAATTACTAATTTTTTCAATGAATTCAAATGCAAAACTTGTGGGAACATTTATTTATCTGCAAAATAATTTGACTGTATTTTTATTTAAATAATAAGCTGTCTAACTCCATTTTTAAAATATTATTTAATAAAACGATTAAAAAATTGTATTAAAGGTGGATTTATTTTCTCTCTCTCTTGGATTTCACATTTGGTCGTGTCGTGGGACAGCAAAACATTAGGTTCGCAACTCTGACCAACGACCACACAGTTCCTGACTTCCAACATTGCTTTACAAAATTCCATTTCCCCACTTTGACTTTTGTACTTGCAGTCCATGTGGATAACAATACATATATATAAAATGAGAATTTTTTTATAATTATTTTAATGCAAATATTTCTCTTTTCTATAAATTATTTTCAGAGAATCACACTACAATTCATGTGTGAAAAATGTTATTCTAACACATTTTTATATGATTTTTTATTTTTTCATTAAAAAAATGTCTTAATATTAAAGGGTTGAGTTGAGTAAAAGTTATCCTTAAAGGATGCCATCATTTTTTTTATAAAGTATTATTAGTGCTATTTTGTAAATTTAATTAAAATATATTACAATATAACTATTGGGTAAATTGTGTTCCAGATTTTTTTTAGTTTCTTTAATTTAAAAAATAAATTCGTGTAAATGAAACTGTTTTTTTTTATTTTTATATAATTATTTTTATATTTCTTACATTTTTATTCTTTATCATTAAATAAAGTTAGTTTAAGAATACATATAATTTTTTTAATTAAGATAATAAAAAAGTTGCAATGAAGATAAATAAATAAATTTTAATAAACTATATAATTAAACATATTTTTCCCACTTTTCTATTGAATAATTTACTTTGAACAATATACATTTATTTAAATCATTATAATCTATTTGGGCAATTATAACATAATTTAAAATTATTTAGCTTTTCCCTATATATATAATTTAAAATTATTAAGTTTTGTTTGTCTATTCTTTGTTGCATTAAAGTCTTTGAAAGATAATTTTCCTATGTAACATGTTCCATACGTAAAGTATTAAATATGTGACATGGGTCTGCTGCATCACACCATACAGTTAATAGAAAAACATGGTCACGAAGAAGGAAACTGAGAGGAAAATACCCTGCATGAGGAACACCAGCTATTATATATTCTCATTTAAAATTCATTTTCGTTATTGAAATTGATGAGTTTAATTATCTATGCTATGGAAATCAAACCGCGTTTTTGGAGTTTCACTTTCACACTTGTTCTTGACAGAGTCACCCCAACACAAGCCTAAATTGCCCTCTTCCTCTTTCCTTCTTCTCTTTTCTCTCTTCACTTTTGGCCTTCAAAGCTCCCATTTTTTTTGCAATTTCCATTTCCCTTACAATTTTATTCTTTCATTCTTCACTTTGGCAAGCTTAGAGGTTGCTGTAAAGTTTTGCTCTTTTCTGGGTTTTGAAGTTTGCCACTTCCACTCTGAAATTCCACAAGGTGTTTGATGTTGGTACCATCATCATAGGACTTCAGAAATATGGTTTTGAGGGTTTCTCTCATTCTGGTTCTCCTTGTGTTACACAATTCGTGCACTGTGGAATCCAATTTTGAGCATCTCAATCAGAATGATCTCAATGGATCTTCTCTTGCAGCAGTCAAGTTTCCTGATCATGCACACTTCAATGCTGGTTCTTCATCCACGGAAACTGGGTGTAGTTTCTCCAAGTCAGAGAAATTTGAATCTTCTGTAGCGACCATGACATCCAATGAAGGTGAAAACGGAGAGGCTTTTGAGGAAGCAGGACAGCACAAGCAATCTGTGAAACTCAACTTGAGACACCACTCAGAGAGCAAAGATACTGAGCCTAAAAAGTCTGTGGTTGATTCTACAGTGAGAGACTTGAAGAGAATTCAGACCCTTTACAGAAGGGTCATAGAGAAGAAGAACCAAAACACAATTTCAAGACTGGAGAGAGCACAGGAGCAATCGAAGAAGTCCTTTAAGCCGGAGGCGGCTGCTCCAGCGGCCCCGCCGGAGTATTTCTCCGGTCAGCTTGTAGCAACCTTGGAGTCAGGGGTGAGTCTCGGCTCTGGTGAGTACTTCATGGATGTGTTTGTTGGCACACCTCCTAAGCATTTTTCTCTAATACTGGATACTGGTAGTGATCTTAATTGGATTCAATGTGTTCCTTGTTATGCTTGTTTTGAGCAAAATGGACCGTATTATGATCCTAAGGATTCTAGTTCTTTTAAGAATATAACTTGTCATGATCCAAGGTGCCAATTGGTATCATCCCCAGACCCTCCTCAGCCCTGCAAGGCTGAGACTCAAAGCTGTCCATACTTCTATTGGTATGGGGATAGTTCCAACACAACTGGGGATTTGGCAATTGAAACTTTTACTGTTAATCTCACCACGCCTAAGGGAAAGCCTGAACTCAAGCTTGTTGAGAATGTTATGTTTGGTTGTGGTCATTGGAATAGAGGACTTTTCCATGGGGCTGCTGGATTGCTAGGCTTGGGGAGAGGGCCATTGTCATTTGCTACTCAGCTGCAATCCCTTTATGGTCATTCCTTTTCTTATTGCCTTGTGGATAGAAACAGCAATTCAAGTGTTAGTAGCAAGCTGATATTCGGTGAAGACAAGGAGCTTCTCAGCCACCCCCATTTGAATTTCACTTCTTTTGTTGGTGGCAAAGAGAATCCTGTTGACACCTTTTACTATGTCCAGATAAAGTCTATCATGGTTGGTGGTGAGGTGCTGAAGATTCCAGAGGACACTTGGCATTTGTCAGCACAAGGTGGTGGGGGTACAATCATTGATTCTGGAACCACTCTCACTTACTTTGCTGAACCTGCTTATGATACAATCAAGGAGGCATTCATGAGGAAAATCAAGGGCTATCCACTTGTTGAAACCTTTCCCCCTCTAAAGCCTTGCTATAATGTGTCTGGAGTTGACAAAATTGAGCTGCCAGAATTTTCAATCTTGTTTGCTGATGGAGCTGTCTGGGATTTCCCTGTGGAGAATTACTTCATCCAGATTGAACCTGAAGATGTTGTTTGCTTGGCTATTTTGGGGACTCCTAGGTCTGCACTTTCAATAATTGGAAATTATCAGCAACAGAATTTTCACATAATGTATGATGTGAAGAACTCAAGACTTGGATATGCACCCATGAACTGTGCTGATGTTTGACATCTTGTTAAGGATGAAAAAAGATGTATAGGAAAGAAAAACTATGAACATGGCAATTCTTGGGGTCGATTTTTTTTTCTTTGGGGTTTTCCCAGTGATGGACACTAGAAAGTGATATACAAGAAGACAGAAAAGAAAATCAGGTTTTGTTTCTTCAGGTGGTATAGAACTAGTCCTAGGTAATTACAGGAACAAGGTCATTACAAACACAAACGTTTCATTGTTTTGTACACATTTAACTGCTTCAATTTTGAGTTCCTTGTCCCTTTCAATTCAATATGATATTGTATCTCTGACTGCCAAGTTTTGTTTTCTTTTTGTTTACCCATTCTCAAAAGGAAAATTGTTCCTTACCTCTGTTTACAAGAAACATGGTCTCATAATTTCACTAACTGGCATTAGCAACAATTTCTATGTCATGTCTATATTCTATATTTCAAGCAATGATTTGCTAGTATATATTCTACTTTCTTTTGGACCATTTACTTCTATCAATACATTTCTTTTTTCTATAATCTTTGTTTTAAATTCTCTCTCACTTTCTCTCTCCTTTTTTTTTTCTTGAATAACTGGTCAAAGGGAATATGGTTGTTTCCAATATCAGCCAGCAATACAATATATTATTCAATGGCTCCTCTGTTAGGTATGTGGCACAATAATTTAACAAAAACAAAGAAAATGAGCATGCAAACAAAGACTTGGTCAGCTTTATTGGTAGGTATCTCTTTATCATACATTTTGCCATCTTCCTTTATACACTGTGTTTGGGAATTTCAGGGTATCCTAAAACAATAACACATACCTATCTATTTTAAACTTTATTAATGTGATTTTTCTCTACCTACCTAATTTATATTTTAGTAATGTTACTTCTTCAGATACCTTTTTTGTTCTTAAATGATTCTGAATATTAGTATTGCATAGAAAAGTGCAATACTATAATATTTTTCAATTTGTATGCTTAGTTAAAAAAGTGAGTTAAATTTTATACTATAATTTTTTTTAAACTAATTGTTACAAAACCATAGTTTTTAACAACAATAATTATTCATGATCAAATAATAATATAAGAAGAATTAAATATGTTTTTTTCATGAAATATAACTGTATTTTATTTTTTATCCCTAAAAGATTTCTGTTTAATTTTTTAGTTCCTGTAATTTTTTTTTGGTCTTAATTATTTTATTTTAATATTTGTTAATTTTTTTTTCCTTGTAGATCAAATATTTTTAGTTCCTACAAAGTATTCTCCAAAAGGGCTAATTTTAAATAAGCAAAATATCATAGAGACAAAAATTGAAAAAAATATATTTAAAAGAATAAAATGAAATAACAACAAATAAAATTGAGACTAAAAGTAAGACATGACCATATTTGAAACTCCAAAAAAATATTCAAATTTATAAAAACAAATATAGTAGTTAGGTGGGTTAGTGTCCTTTTTCTCTTCTAATTTTTATCTACTTTCCTTATGCGTTAAATTTTCTCCCCTCACACCAAAGACTTGTACTATTGTTTTCCAAGTTAGTGCACAAAAGTAGTATTCATACAAAAACCCAATTTGAAAAGGGTTTGTGATAATGAGGTGTGAAAAGTGATTCTTTACTAGTGACCTAAATAATTGTGAGTGCATTCAAGTGGTCGTGTATTATATGGAGAGAATAATCTTCTTTGACTAGGAAACATAATTTTCTTCTCCAATAACAACACTATTAGTATATAGTAATAGTATTTTTTTTTAACTTATGAGACACGTTAATCCATGAGTTGAGTGAGTCATCAATAAAATGAAGTAGGTGAAGTAAGCTTAATGTAAAATATGATTCTTAGTTAGAATAGCTATTCTTTGTGGGATACACGTGAATTGAGAACTCACCAAGGACACATCACATGCACTAAAGCAAAAACACCATTTTTAGAGATGAGAAAGGGTCTATGGATACTATAGTAGAGACACATCAAATTATTACTATTCTTTTTATATTATTAATAACTATTAAAATATTCATTAGTACTTAAAAAAAGGGAGTTTCAAATAAAATTATTTTCTAAAATATAAAATAAAATTACTATATCAAAATTTAAATCCAAATAAAATTTCACTTCAGTACAATAATATCATTAAATATAAACCAATTTTAAAGAAAAAAAATAATTAGTTATTATATTGACTAAATTAAATATTATTTTAAAAACTAAAAAAATTATTAATATATAAATTATTTTTTATCATTGATAAATACTTTCTGGTATCTAATTAGCTAACCAAGTTTTAGCTAACAACTTTAAAAAATAATTGGTAATTAAAACTTTGGTAACTAATTAGATATCAATTTATAAACTATTTATCAATAATAGAAATTAATTTAGATACCAATATTTTTTTTAGTTTATAAAATAATTTTTAATATAATCAATATAATAATTAATTATTTTTATCTCTAAAATTGGTTTTTATTTAATGATTTTTTAATAGTTTTTTAAAATTTTAGTAAAAATATGAAAAATACAAGTAGACTAGAAAAATAAAAGGAAATACATAAATAAAGAATAAAAAACAAATAAATATGAAAAACAATGTCACATTCTCATGTTTAACTTAATTAAGAAAACATAATTGAGTATAAATATACAATATTTATGATATAATCCATTAAAAACATAATTATATCATAAATATTTTATTATATATAATTAATTATATTAAAAATATAATGTGTATTTATCCATTATTTTTCAATATAATTGATTACTATTAATCTTTTTTTTATTATTCCCTTTTAATTATAATAGAGTAAATAAATAAAATAAAAATATTAAAATAATAAATAAAATGAATTTACATTGTGATATTTTGTAAAGTAATTTATGTTAATTAACTGTTCTAAAATGATTTTGTTTTCATTTTTTAAGATTTTACAGTATTTTTTATTTTAGTTTAAAATTATTTCTACTGTAATTTATATTTTTTATATCAAATTATTTTAGAAAATTATGGATAAGGATAGATATCAAATAGTCAATTGATACACGATTCATTCATAGCGAGATATTATTTAACTTAAGGCGTGTGATATGTATTTAAATATTTTTTAACATTTAATTATATTGAATTTTTAATATGAGGGTAATTTGATCATTTCCCAAATATACTAATTTACAAAATATATTCTATCATATATATTCACACAAAAATTTATATTCACACGGTTAAAAAATTAGTAATTATAAAAGGAGAGTTAAAATAAAAAAATCTCTATTCTCTTTTAATGTATAATTATTATTAAAGTTGATAATACAAATAACACATATAAGAGTAAACTATTGAGATAAAATATCAACGTAAGAAAAAGTATATTGTACTGATCAAACCGTACAACCGAATTGAAGTCCAACGTCGGTCAAGACCGATTGAGACCATCACACTCAAGCAAAGCAATAACGACTAATCAAATGTTAAGCATTAAATAATGTATTCTTAATTACATATTAAATTCTTAATTGTTAGAAATGTAGGTCTTAAACAAGAGGGGAGATTGAATTGTTTATGGAGGATTTTCGCAAATACTGAAGGTATAGTGAAGACCAATGAGAATTAATCAATCAGAAATCTGTTCAGCTAATTTTAAAAAGAGTTTTAACAGTAGAAAATCAACCGGTTTGTTTTTGTGAAACAATCGGTTGTTTATAACAATAGTTATAAACTTCAAGCAAAAACAGATTTAAAGAGATAAAGGATAGAAAGATTCACATACAAAATTTATACTGCTTCACTCTTAGCAAAGAGCTACATCCAGTCCCTAGAAAACCTCTGAGCATTCCACTAAGCAATCAAACGCTTTGATTACAACAAACACACCAAAGTGGTGATCTTGAACCATTCAAGAACACACACCACCTTTGGCAATCACACCACAAAATTTAGAACACCCTCTGAATCTGCACACCAACAGTTCTTACAAAAATACAATAGTCTAGAGAGAAAAGAAATGATAACACCTGATACAATCATAGATTGAATAGAAGAAGTACAAAGCAATCTTATTCCACTCTTAGAAAGAATCCAAAGCTTGAAGCAATCTTGGAAAAACTTTATTTGAAAGTATTCTCATGAATCAATAACAACTAGGAGTGTAAAACAGATTATATATACTCCAATCAGTTGTTAAAAACATTTAATACAAAAGTCAAATCAGTTTTAAAACAAACATAACAGATTAAATTAGTCCAACTGAATTCTGTTGAGAATTTTCAAAAATCAACCGATTGAAAACACGAAACAATCGGTTGAATTGACTTGACAACAAAGTCAACTAATTTCAAGTTTTTTCAAATTCTTTTCAAAAACACTAAGTGTAAAACAATCAGTTGAAACGACAATTCAACAGATTGATTTTCCACTTTCTTTATAAAACACCTTTTTTTCCAAAAGAACTTGAATCAAGCAACCTTGGATCAAATCGATGAGTGAATTTACAAATTCAAACTACACAAAACTCACACACACAAGCAGCAACAAAGTCTTCAAGCAATCTTCTTGGATTTGGAGACATCAAAGCCAATGTTCAACATTAATCAGGCCCAATAACGAAGGACTCACAATAATTATATAAATAAGCACAAATCCCAAAGGATCAGGTACATCATCATCTAGTACTGAATACACTGTGTCGAGTGCCAAAGTTTGACTTGAGCGTCAAAGTGCCTTTTGCAGGTACCATCCGAGTCCGAGTTCATGGAGATGAGGAGTGGAAAAGTGAGAGGTGTAGAATGAGTTCATTTGAGAGGAAGGAAGGAAGGAAGAGAAGGTTGACCATTGGAAAGAAGGTTGTTGAGGAGCCGAAACCCACTTATACTCAGGAGACTATGGGCGAATCATACCAAATAGGTCTTTTCCACCGTCCAGTGCACCGGGTGCATCTCGGAGGCACCCATTCATTGATTATGTGATGGGAGCGCAACTTCCACCTATGTGGAAGGGGCTGAATATGGATCGTTATGATGGGACGACTGACCCCGACAAGCACATGGACGTGTACACCACGCAAATGAGTTTATATACCTTAGACAATGCAATCCTGTGCTGAATGTTCCCTACCTCACTTAAGGGAGGGGTCTTGAGTTGGTTCACAAGGCTTCCTCCAAACTCCATCAACTGCTTTGAGACCTTGGTGTCCAAGTTTGGGACACAATTCGCCACTAGCCGACTGCACCACCTGACTTTTATTGCCTTGGCCAACATTCGCCAGGAGAAGGGAGAATCTCTTAGATTGTTCATGGAAAGATTCAGTAAGGTGACCCTAAACATTCGAAATCTCCATTCATCACATGGTCACAACCCTATGGTTGAGGTCATTTTCTGATAGTTTATGTAAGAACCCAACTGCAAACATTGACGAGCTTAGCCAGAGGACTGCTAAGTATATGCAACTGAAGGAGTTAAGAGAGTATAGGAGTTAGGCCAGGGCCGAGGCAGGTGGGGATAAGGGGAAAGATAAGGAGAAGGAGCGCTAGAACCGACTTGTTGTTGGTCGAGGAGATAGTCACAGGGAGAACCGGGAGCCCCGATTTACAAGGTATACCCCATTAAATGTTTATAGGGGAAGGATTCTGGATGAGGCCTTGAGCCTAATCCCACTACCAAGAAGGGCTGCGAGCCCTCGAATGGTCGTGTAGGTGCATGTACCATAGAAACAGTGGGCACACCACCAAGGAATGTCTTGCGCTAAAGGATAAGATTGAGGAAATTATCCAAGTCGGACATCTCTGTCAATATGTGCAGGGGGAAGCAGGAGTTCGAAGTTGTCTCTATGACTTAGACGATTAGTGAAGCAAGGGGATCTCTGTTACAACATATGTGCCAATACTTATTATACAATTGAAACAAAGGTTAACATATATATATAGGCATGTATTTTGTGTGAACCTTTGTAATAAAATCATAGATCAATAAACATGTATTTTATGTAGAATATGTGAAAAAACAAGTAAAAGGCCCTTAAACTTCAGCTACACCTAGAGACAAAGAAGAAAATAAGAAATTTGCAAAAATCTTGCAAAAAGAGAAGAAAAACAAGCAAAAAAAGGAAAGAGAAAAACGAGTCAATCCGCCCAACGCATGAAAAATGGCTTAGCGGATTGAGTCTAGAGGACAAGCCTCATGAAAAACACTCAAAATGTTGAGCACTTCTACATACATTAAGCATGAAGGTACAATTGGATCTAGAAGGGGGATTGAATGGAGCACAAACTCAAATATCTAAAAGATAAGGGGCAGAAGGAGAGAGAGATAAAAGTACACACAGAGTTTATATTAGTTCACCCAAGACTCGGGCTACGTCCAATCCTCTTAAGCAACCCGCTTAAGAGCCTTTACTAACACAAGTATTCTATACTTCTCCAAGAAACAAGTATTCTACACTTCTCCAAGTAACAAGTATTCTATACCTCTCCAATTACAAATATTCTACACCTCTCCAGGTAACAAGTATTCTACACCTCTCCAAGTAATATGTCTTAATCTCCCTAAGACTAAGACCTCTCAACAAGTGAGAAACACCCTAAATCAAAGAGAAACAATAAAAGTGCACAGGGTTATCTTCACACAGTGAAGGATTTGCAATGTATGACTCACTCCCCTAATATGAATGCTCTAAACAGAAAATTAATATGAAATGTGAGATACAAAACATAGTAAGACTATGCACACTAATGAACACTTTTTATGTTTATGGTCTCTTATGTATTCTCATGTGTTCTTCTTTATCTTCAAGGTCTTTATATAACATTCAGATTATGATCGTTGAAGCTTTGAACTCTTCTCTTGTTCATATAGTTGTTAGACGCTGGATATGAAAGTTCTTTAATCTATTTGGACTTTAAATATTATTTGAATTGTTTCTTTCTTTGTCCAAATGTGAATGTTAATACTTCAATCTTGTAGTCTTCATTATCTTTATCATATCCTCTCTGGTGTGTATTTTTCATCATTTTCTTATCAAATGTTGAATATGACAACTCCTGCTTTGATTAAATTCTATCCATCTTTGAGTGTGTGAAACAATTTGAATTGTTTCCTATTAATCCTCTGATGTGAATGTTAACCCTTCGATACTTTGTAACCTTATCTTCAATCATATTGTCACATTGTATCTTCATAAATACAATGGACACTTCATAAGGAAGCTTTAGCTTTGTTGATTTATGCGCATCTTCATCATTTCATATCTGCATCAATGCACTTTTGAATTCCTTTCTATACTTGTGGTTGTCGTGAATGTTGTAGATATATCGGGTAAGGCTTGAATTACGTTTTCCACTTATTCATCATGTACATGTTCTTTTAAATAGTTTCCTTAATCAACTGAATAGGAACATGGTACTTGATCTGATGGAAACTCAATCTTCATTTTGTGTATCTTCCACTCTTTGTATGAGACGTTGAATTAGGAATGTTCTGAATATATCTTTGTCATATGATTTCTCTATAAATGAATTCATTGCACGTGCTTTTCCTAACTAAGCAATGACTTGATGATACTTGATTTACACAAATCTCGTTCATTAGTTTTCATGATTTCCTTAGTTAGACTAAGTATGTAAGCTTTGGATATTGACTTGAGTGCGTCTTGAAGTTCCTAAAACACATTTAGAAATCCTTCGCGAATCTCAACAATCAATATTAAGACATTGGTATTACTGAAAACAATATCTTTAAATATATCTGGATTATCAAGTCTTTCCATTCTCATATATTAATTTAAAAATATGTTTGCAATACTTTGCAAATTAAATTAAATTTAAAACATTTAAACACAAATAGATTTAATTTGGTTTATATGATTTTAATTTCATTTTTGGAAAAACTCTTTAATGTATAATAAGTTATATGCTCTATTTTTTTTAAACCTTTTCATACAAATTTGAATATGATCAGTAAAGCATAGTTGTATTAGAAATAAATTATTGTAATTACTTAGGAAAATATATTTCTTCCTTGAAACATTTAAGCATATATATAGAAATAGTTTGCACTGTATTTCAAATCAATTTTGCAAACTTATTCTATTCTCAGCTTATGTTGTTCGTTTTGATTTAAATTACTTTCAGTGAAATCTTAATATCAAAACAAGTATAGGAATCATTTAATAATCATTTGCACATGCAAGTAATTGAATTATTGAGTATGAAAATTTTTATTGTCAAATGATCATCGTCTGACACGTTGTTGGGCTTTCATCATTTGTCATATATATGAGGTGATCCTCATCTAACACGTTGTTGGGCTTTCATCATTTGTCAAGTGTGTTAGCTCCCACTAACATTGTATAATGAACTCGATCCATTGAGTTCTTTTATAGACATTGTCTACCATATTTGTAAGACCTTTGTATAGCTTTTGTATAGATTGAACATCATCTGGTGAGTTCCTTGAGACATCGTCTGATGCTTTCTGTAAAGGCAAGCTTTCATCTCTTTTGTGCACCCAGTTCGTTTGATAATTTTAGCAAATATTATGTTTGTTCCTGTCATCATCTAGTAAGGATATATAGTATTTGACAATGTCAAATACTTTGGGTAACACCATCTTTCTTCCTTCCCGGACATCGTTTACAGTTTTAGTATCTTCTACATAGTGTTGTTAGAACTCATAACATATCTTTATAGTTTTATGTTATCATCAAAACATGCTTGCAGTTTCTTATCAGGAGATTTTCTAGTGTGTCAGGAAACCATCTGAGAATGAATCATCTAGTGTCTTAACAATCTCCTCATTTTCAATGATGACAAAACTATAAGTGTAAAGATGCCTTTCTAGTTTTTGCCATGTCACTATTTATAACATCATATAAAAAGATTTATGGGCAAAGGAAATTTCCATAAAAGCTTTTAAAACCAGAAACAATTATAAATTGTTCTTAAAGCATATACTATGTCAAAACAAAACAAGAAACAAAAACATCAAAACAAAACACATTTCTTTTTCTCCCACATTTTTTCATTAGCAAAAAGGATTGTTGAAATAAATCACTACTGCGGGAATTGTTGTGGCTGAGAAGGCTGACTAGATAAGGGATTTCCACTCATCACCTAGTTAATTTGGTGAATGAAACTAAGGGCTAGATCATTTAGTTTTTTCGCCCATTGTGCCTCCATATGATGTGCAAAAAGCATATCTTCTTCTCTATTAGAACTCACCTTTTCTTCTAGCATAGCAATGTACTGATTGATTTAGCGACGTTCAGTAAACAACGTTCTCTTTATCATCTCTTAAATGTAGTTTACCAACCATTCTTCACTATGTTATGGTTTAGGTTCGCCTACATCCTTAAGCAAGGCTTTAAGAACCTTGTCAGTGTTCTTACCGATGGCTTCTAACCTCGCTCTTTTCCTAAGGAAGCTGGTATTCTTTTCTCGAGCTTCTTCCTCCTAATTTGAAATATATGGACTGATTTTCTGGGTTGGGATGAGAGGATTTTGAGGAAATTGTAATGGGTGAGAGTGCCTAATTGGAATGACTCATTTTGAAGTTCGAGGAGTTTTCTAATAAAAGATCTCTTATTTTTTAAAACCTCTCTTCTACAAGAGGTTTTGTAAAAATATCTATAAGTTGGTTTTCAGTAGGGACAAACTGCAGATCTACAATTCCCTTTTGAACATAATCTCTTATGAAGTGATGTTTAATTTCAATATGTTTAGTCATTGAATGCAAAATAGGATTTCTATATAAAAAAAATTGCAACATTATTATCACAAAAAATAGGGTTGTTTGTCCCATGAACATTGATGAGCATAATTTTACTCACTTTAGCTCTAATCATAAACTCTTGCATTGAAATCATGAATAAATTCACTATTTTAATGAGATTCATCTAATTAGATTAATTTTGGCCTTAATTGTTATTTCTTCTAATTCAGTGTTTTAAGACGTAGCAGACGATCTAGTATATCACATGGCAGACGATCCAGTATTTCATAGAGCAAATGATTTGACCAGATAATTTAATGAAAGCATTAGCTAGACGATTTTCCTAAAGCGCCTACGAATGGGTGATCTATTATGAAAAAGGAAGATATTGATTTGGTGATTCAATTGCATTCTAAGGAAGCAAGAATCAAAATTAATTCAATCTTATGCAAGGAGATTCTCTCAAAATCCCACAATTAAAACTCCTATGCAAAATGCATAAAAAATAGAGCAAATATCTTTTGAAGATATTATTCAAGAAATTCTTCTACAATATCTATCGTGGCAGCATTGGGATCAATTACAATCAATTCACAAATCTAAACCAAGTTTGGAAACAATATATCTGGAAGAGAAGCGAGAATAAAATCTAGGACTAGTTGGGAATGAAGATATTTGCTTAAAAATTTGAAACAAAGAAAAGAAACATTTGATAATTGTAAAACAATATCATGAGGCAGATTCTGAATTCGATTTTGGCAAAGAAAAGAAGATTATAAAAGTGATTTGAGAGGAAGAATCACCAGTACAGAAATAGACATTAACGACAGTTAAAAAAGACATATAAAGACGGTTCCTGAACCGTCGTTATTGCGGGTGTCGTTAAAAATAAGTCACTTATAACGACCGTTCTACAACCATCGTTATAAATGAATTATAACAATGTATGTAATCAACCGTCGTTACTTTGACTAGTAAATAAAAATTTTAAAAAATATTTTTAAAGACTGTTCCAAAAGGAACCGTCGTTATAAGTATGTGCAATTGTATAAAAAAAACTGAATCCACAGAACTAAAAAATACAATTAAAAAACTTCTTAAAACATTAGTTTGCAATCCAACTAGCCTATAGGTTGTATGACCCCACAAAAACATGACTAGTGTTAGAAATGATTCTAAAGTAGTAGGTAGAGGTGTGCACGGAAAGACTCTTTTAACCTTCAATTTTAATGTTAATTAAAGAAATGCAGATTTTCAAATGTAGTGTTTTTATCCAATCTGAAATTGAAATTTTATTTTGATAATATATAGAATAAAACATTTCATGAAATATTATCATATATTATTTAATCTATTAATTTGTAGAATAACATACTTAAACTGCTATAAACAATTCCAATTAAAGCACATTAATAACACTAAAATATTATACATTCTTATGTAAAAATTGCCTTTAAATTCCTACCTAACACCCATTATTTATCATTTTAAACTAACTTGATCTTTGAAATTTAAATACCCCCAAATCATAACAGAGTTCATACCTTACTTGTTTCACCTCGTCATGTAATTTGAGGTACCCATCAATTATTGGAACCTGACCCCTTTTGTATTGTGTTTAGAAATAATTTAAAATCTGTTAGCATTTCAAATTTACATACCCAACCAATAATCCATCTGCATTAAAGTACAAAAATTAATAAAAAAAGATGGATTGGTTTTAGTTCTCTTCATCCTTCTGGTTTCCCTTCACACACCACCATGGGTAACGATCAAATATTCACAGTACAGCTGGCCCCAGAAAACAAATATCATCAAATATTTCTATTGGGAGAAATCAAATTCTCTCATGGATACAATCAAAACATCATCGTGTTGCAAGTAATCATAAATTGGAAAATACTGAAATGGATTGTTTATGTTAGTAAGAAGATCAGTGTTTCGGTTTTATTTTTCTTCGCTTACAAGGGTTTCCACATTAATAAGATACAATAATACATCACATGTCAGCCAAGATTGATATTAAAAAGCACACCTTGAAGACCCGGATTGACTCTGCCATGTTGAAGCAGCAAAAAAGAAGAATGAGAAGCAATGAGAAGTGAAATGAAGGAGAGAGTAACCTTTTTACGTTTTGCTTTCTAGCGCGCACGATGGAGTTGAGGAAAGGGGAAGTTTTCCAGAGCGGGCACTGGATGCGATGGCGACTAGGGCAACACACGGTGGAGGACGCGGGACACGGTGGCAGCTAGGGCAACACGCGGCATGGATGGTGCGGCACGCGGAGAAGTCTGGCGAGACGCGGCTGGTGAGCTAGTTCGTGACGCGGTTGAAGCTGGTTCGTGGCGTCGCAGCGGCGGCTAAGGCAACATGCAGCGTTGGTGAGCTGGTTCGTGATGCAGTGACAGCTGGTTCGTGGCACCGCGGCGGCGGCTAGGGCAACACGCGACGTCACTGGTGCGGCACGCGGCGTTGGTGAGTTAGTTGGTGGCGCGGTGGCAAGTGGTTCGTGATGCGAACGCGATGAGCGTAGTAAAGTGAAGATGGGAGTTGGTCGGTGGTGTTGGGTCGCGGCATTGGGTTTACGGTGACGAACAGAATCCACTAGCACAATGAGTGCGCAAAATTTTTGAAAGCCTAAAAAGTAACTACGATTCCTTTCCAGAACCGTCCTTATTTTTGCTGAACCTTAAAGTAACGACGGGTCCTCCCAAAAACTGTCGTTATAAATGCTTCCGTTTGTTTTATAATTACAAGTTTGCCACCGTTTTTTTTAACGATGGTTTTAACTAAACCGTTTTTATATAGCGTCGTTGTAGTGATATTTTGTACTAGTGAATTAAGGGAGCTTTTGGATCGCATTTCGTAGCAGCAAACACATTCTAAACCTAGTTTTGTTTTATTTTTGTATTTTTGTTTGTTTTTGCCTCTGCATGGCAGACTAAAATCCTTTTGGGTTGATTCCCTTGTGGTTTTCCATTGAATTTTAAGGTTCTGTTTAGTAAAGTTTTTTTCTTCAATATTTTGTAGCAAATTATTTATTATGGATCTTTTTGAAATCGAATTTCTGCCAAAGAAGTTATTTTTGAACGCTTGTTGAGAATTTAGTTCTTTTCTTTAATTAGATTTCTTGGTTAGTTATGATCAATTTCAAATTTACATACATATTACTACATACAGATACATATCCATAGGTAAATTCATCATTATATATAAATATATATTTATCCATTGACAAATTCAACATTACATACAAATATTACTCACAAATATTTATACATCGGTAAATTCAGCATTACATATGCATATTACCCGTAGATTAAGTTTGTAGGTAATGTCCCTAGTCATTACATGGATTGTAGTCGTAAGTAATACATCTAGTCATTACACACTGATTATTTCGTAGGTATGCATGAAGTCATTACATAAATATTATTCCGTATGTAATTTTTTATATATATTATTATTAATATAACTATTTAAATATTATTAATATTCTTAAAAGTATTATTATTTATAAAAATAATAATAGTAACATTAAAAAAATAACATTAACAAAAATAATAAAAAAAAATATTGATAATAATGTGTCTAACCATAATATATGAATTATTATGTAGGTTTACAAAGGGATTATTCCATAAAAAATACACATAGTCATTACGTACAGACTATTCCATAAGTAATGCACCTAGTATTACATACGAATTATGTTGTCCATATTACACCTAGCTATTACATACGGATAATTTTGTAGGTAACCTAATCATTACACACAAATTATTTTGTATGTATTTTTTATATATTATTATTATTATTATTAATATTATAATATTATTAATATTACTAAAAATTATTGATATTAATATTATTATTATTATTATCATTAATATTATTATTCATTAGTAATAATAATAATATTAATGTTATTATTATTATTATTGGTAATATTATTATTATTAACATGAAAGTTACTATTATTAATATTAATAATATTATCAGATAAAAAAAATATTAATAATAATAACAATATTCACAATTTTAATCATAATAATAATAGTAATTGTAATAATAATTATATGGGGTAGTGGTTATAGATTTTTTATTCACATAATCTATATTCAATTCTTTGCTACAACAAATCTTTAATAACATTAATAAAAGTAATAATATGCATTACATGCATACTATTACATAAAATTTGATTTTTTTTTAGTGGTACACAGTTCTTCAAATATATGTAGAATTTTGCAGCTTTCTATTGCACCCAATAGAAAGGAAATTTCTCTTTTGTTTCAATTCGGCTATCATGTAGAGAATTTGTTGCATCTTCTCCATGTAATATTGTTCCCTTTTTTAGTTTCTTTAGTATATTTGATTTTCATTAGGGTTATCAGTGATGTTTTTTTAATAAGGTTTTACAAGTGATAGTAAAGGATCTCACATGTTTAAGATCTTATTGTGTGTATAATATTTTCTTTGTTTTTCTGAAAGGATCTTATAGAACTTGAGAAATATATCTAATCAAAATTATTAAACAATTACATAGTTTTTGTGATAGAATAAATCCCTATAAATCTTGGTATCATTATCTTTTGTCATACATATATCTTCAAAATATTCGTGCAACTTAAAAAACAATTTTGATATATTCTCAGTTATATTTCTCATATACACTTGCAATTTTGTTAGTTGTTACTAAGGTGTAAAAGAAAGACAATTATAAATCTTCTAAGCCATATAACATGTTGGTACATTTCTACTATTTATTATTATTTGTCAAATAGTAGTAGAACATGAACAATTATTGTTAAATATCAAGTCTCTATCATGAAAGTGACACATATAAAATGAGAAACTATCAAATAATATTTTTAATATATTGATATAACTCTGCCCTAAATATATCTTTTTTTTTTAATATATCTTCTATTTCTTATAATTTTTTATTGTTTTGTGGGTTATATTATTCCAACCTATAAAAGATTGTGCTGACTTTTTAATGTAGTATTACATTATTGTTATATATACATATTCTTGTTTTTTTTTAATTTAAAAAGAACATCAAGTTCGTATATATTCATATATTATGTAATAAGGGAGAGTGAACTTGTCTCCAAGTAAAAACTTTTTCAACATCTAAGTTTTATAGTTTATACTCAAATTCTTTTATATAAAAAGAGTAGTGAAACCCTAAACCCTACAATACAAAAATCTTCTATTTTCTCCGTCACCTTATAAAATCCGAATGAAGCATTGCATCATATTTCATAATACAACAAACGGTTGGTGGAAACCCCAATTCTATTTAACAACTAGGGATATATATATATATATATATATATATATATATATATATATATATTTATAATTAACAAGTGTATATAAATCATTGGTGTGCATAATGATAGTACATTATCAAATTCCATGCATATAGTTGACATTTTCCCTTTATTTTTATTACAATCTTTGTGAATATATATGGTAATATTGTTGTGTATATCAGATGACCATGACAATTTTGTTTCGTATTCTATATATATATATATATATATATTAGAAAAGAAAAATCTTAAAATTGATATTTGTGTTTTCTTTTCTGTCACATTTTTGTGATGCCAAAGCACTTTTAATTTTTTTTACCAAAAAAGGCATTTTTAGTTTTCTTGCCCAATATACAGTAATAGTAGAAAGATAATTTTAATCTTTTATTTCTATCTCGTTTATTCCAATGGGAGTGAATAACGTGTTTGAGCTTTTGATAAACAAATATTGTGGGGCTAACATATTTTAGGTCTAGATAAAAAATTATGTAAGTTGGCCAAATATTCCATGCAAAATGTTCTTTTAACTAAATCAAAATGTATTATAAATAATCAAATATAAATCTACCAAACACCAAAAAAAAAAATGTCTCACGCCTTTAAAACATACTCTTATTTCAATCCTTGTTATGTATATAAAAAACACACTGAAATTAATGGAAAGTATTCAATTACTTTAAGGGGTGCAGGAAGAAATAAGATGAAGAAAAGGGGCTGCACAAAATTAAGAATGGGAGCCCAAAATGTATATCTTGGGGGTTTTGTTTTCATTTTCTCAACATTTAACAAGAGAACATTTAAATTTATCCTTCAGTTTAGGGTTTTGCATTCTATGTTTATGCACAGAAAAAATATCTGCAACCGAGACACAGTAGTAAGCAGTTGCAACCATGGTCACCTTCAGGGTAATCTTATCATGGATTTTTCACCATTTTCCTATCTTTTAACATTACAATCGTGCTATATTCTTTAAATTCCTTGCAAGATGGGTCTTTTTCTGATTTTTTACTTAAAAAACTCTTTTTTATTAATTTTTGTTTTGTATTTGATTTCATTTTTTTCTCGTGCTTTGGAGAGTTTATAACTTTTTTTTTTTACTGAATCAGTTTCACCAGTACCAAGTTGTTGGGAGAGCTCTTCCCACTGAAACTGATGTGCATCCCAAGATCTACAGGATGAAACTCTGGGCCACCAATGAGGTCCGTGCCAAATCTAAGTTCTGGTAGTGACAACCTTAACTTTCTGTTTCTGTTTGATGATGGGATTGCATGAAAATGCTGAAAAAACATGGAAATTTTCAACCTTAGATTTTTAATCTGTGTGTATGGCTGGTAGGTTCGCACCATTGATAGGCAAACATGCTTTGAATCAAGTTTTTTAATGAGCATGATTCACATGGAATGTTGTTGTGGTGTGAACTTCAAAGGTCTTGTAATTAATTCCTCATCCTTCACGTCAAAGAATAATTTTATTTTTCTTTTGTACAATGAAATTAAGAACTATTTAAAGAAAGTTTCATATTCCTCCACCCGCATAGTTGTAGCTTGTAATAGCTGTCTCGTTTATCTGGATAGTAACCGTGTAGCATACATCTAAACTGTGGAAGTTAATTTTTTTCATAACAAGCCTAATACCCTTTTAATGTATTGTGATCGCACTCATGTTTCATGCTTTTTGTCAATGGAAGAAAAGCCGAATTTGCCAGTCAGGTTTACATGAATGTTATGATTTCTCTCCCTTTAAGCCTGCCAGGCACAGGCTAGTGACAAGTTTCTGCACTGTTTCCTTTGGTTTGGACGAGATTAAAGTGTTGTTTTGTTTCTATTGATTCATGAAATTATTGCATAGCTTTCTGTTTGTGAAAAGCATGACTACTGACCATATCCCCTTTTTCTTTTTAATTTTTGCAGGTATTTCTTGAGAAAGGTAAAGAAGGTCAAGAAAAGCAATGGCCAAATGCTAGCCATCAATGAGGTATGCATTCTCAATGGACTCAATATATTCCTCATCGCATAACACTGGTTATGGCAGCATGTTGGAAACAAGCTATATTTCTACTTGAAGCTTGTTGCTTCTTTCAGTGCTTATGTTAATTTCTTTTCCTGATAAAAAAATCACTTGGTACTTATAGCTATTGTTTTGAAACCTACATCCCAAGGACAAATCAGATTATATAAAACGCATATATATTGTAAGACTGTTAAAATAACAAAGCCATGTAGTTTTCTGCATGCTTGTTGGGAATTTGGCTTAGGCAAGTAGTTTCTGCTTGACTATCTTTTTATGTTGGACTCATTGCACCACTTTTCTCTCATGCATTGAAGAATTCTAATTAATTGGAAGTTGTTTGTTAGAGTATTTGGAGATCTGTTTGCTTTGTTATTAGGTTACTAGGCATCTTTTAAGTTCCAATGTTTCTTTACGGATGTTTAATTTTAGACACCAGTCTCTATAGTAGTTGTAAAACCTGTGTGAAGAGAGGAGGTTTTAAGCATGAAAGTGTGAAATATTTTGGTAAATCAAGATTGAAGTTTGGTATACATATAGACGATATGGTCAGATACTAGGAAATCTTGGTAGGGGTCATTGAGGGAAACATATTGAAGTTTAGACACATGTTCATCACAGTATTGTTTGCTACCATCTCATGTAACATTTACCATAGATTTTAGCTTAACTTTGCTATGCAAAAGAGTACTTGTAGATGATTTGTTTTCCTGTCTTTAGCTTCTGGTTCCAAATGCAGACACTGATGTATATTTTCCTTATGCTAATTACAGATTTTTGAGAAAAATCCTACCAAGATAAAGAACTACGGGATTTGGCTGCGGTATTAGAGCCGGACTGGTTATCACAACATGTACAAGGAATACCGAGATACTACTCTGAACGGTGCTGTTGAACAAATGTACAACGAAATGGCATCTCGTCATAGAGTCAGGTGTCCATGCATACAGATTATTAAGACTGCTACCATCCCAGCTAAACTTTGCAAAAGGGAGTGCACCAAGCAGTTCCTCGACTCGAAAATCAAGTTCCCTTTGGTGTTCAAGAAGATTAGGCCCCCTACTAGGAAGCTCAAAACAACATACAAGGCATCCAAGCCCAACCTGTTCATGTAATTCTCAGTTTGCCACATTTCCTACTGGTCATCTTGAGGCTGCTTGATTCATTATAAACGTAAGAGAGCATAGAGAAGGTAATCACATAGTAACAAACTTCATTTCCTGCTACCACATAATGTTTCTATTCTTATTTTGATTATTTTTGTTGAGCCCTTGATTTGCTCATTTCCATAAATCTGATCAGGAATGGTTCAAATCAAGTGTTTCATTTTTGTTATGAATGCTGGTTTTTTATTTATTATTTAATTTTTCCATTCTAGTGATTGAGGAGGAGTACTGTCAGATATATGATGAGCATGACAAGTGAAAAGTTTCATTCAAATCACAGGGAACTTCGGTTATTCTCCAATAATAATGCCTATTGTTTTTATTCCTTGTTAAATAATATCCATTAAATGGTTTAAAGAATGCTTAAAAACCATCCACAATATGTAAGCTGTTTGATCTTTATAAGCTTTGTCTTCTTTTTTTATACTACCTGCTATAAAAAGAATTGGTTTAAACATATCATATATTATTTATGAATAACTTTACCTGTTGTGGCCATGAATAACTTAATTAGACCACATCAAAATATTCTGATCTAAATTGAACTGGATTATTTTTGGTTTGGTTCATTGAAAAAGGGTTTAGATAAATAGCAATTGAGTTGGATGAACATTAAATTGTGTTAAATTTGGAATTACTTTTTGTAATCTGTGGGCCTGTAGGTATGTGAGGTAGGAGAGGGTTAAGATTTGGGTGAGGGAAGTGGGGATGGTGCATGGGGGAAGGTGAAATGAAATTTAAATTCATTCATTTCATTTAAGTGAGGGATGCTGTCTAGGGATAAGCAATAAACTTGGCCCTTCCCGTTTTGGAAAGATAAATCATATTGCAGATAAATTTTTTAAGGTTTTTTTTACCATCACGGGGCCTTTATTTTGTTTTTGTTGTAAAAAAAAATTACAAATCTAGGACAAGTCGTGCCAATTTGGCATGACTTCATATGTAAAAGTCCTGTCATGTGGCATGACCCTGTCATGTGGCATGACCCTGTCATGTGGCATGACTTTGTCTAAAGTTGTGTCAACTTGGCACGATTTCTGTCATGTCAACCTGAAGTCATGTCAAGCTGGTATGACTTTGTTCACATAATTTTTTTTTTAAAAATTCTTGTTTTTAAATAAATAAATATATTATAATTATTTAATTATAATTAAAATTATAAGTTATGTAATATTTGAAATTAATTTGATAAATAAATTTTTTATGAAAGAATAAATACTTAGGTAAAGAAAATAAGGAAATTAATAATCAAACTTGAAATTGAATTTTATTATCAAGTTTGTTTGTGCGGACAACTTTTATTCTGACCTTCGGTTCTGCAATATGAACATTTTATTTGTTTATTTAGAATTGAATAATCTATTTCATGGACTAATTTAGATGTATAGTTTGAAATTCCTCACAATTCTCTATTTATTTTTTAAATAATTAATTCTCATTTCTATTTATTTTCAAATGCAATAACAATTTTTTTCATATTTTTTATTAATTTAATAACCAAATTAATATATTACATTATTGTCAAACATGATCCATACACAATTATTTATTTTTTATTGTTTAAAACTAACACTCTTAGAAAATTATGTATCAAAATAATTTTAAACATTAAAAAAATAAAAATTGTGTTCAAATTAATAAAGCGTTACTACTCAATATATAAATAAAAAAATTAAAATTATATTCAATATATAAATAAAAAATTAAAATATATATAATTTGATACATAATTTGACGTAGACAAAGTCGTGCCAAGTTAGTACGACTTCAGGGATTTACGTGACAGAAGTTGTGTCAACTTGACACCAGATTTGTAATTTTTTTAAAACGACTCCATTTTGATAAAATCGGAAAAAAAATGTCCCATGCTGGTCAAAATCCCATTTTTTAAAAGATTAAATGTTTGTTTTTTTTATAGCGTGAAATTAGTTTTCGTATTTTACTCAACTTAGATTTCGCAAGTGTTTCTAATAAAAAAAAACATTATTATTAGAATGAGTTTTACTAGACAACGTTAACTTTTTTTTAACGCAATAAATGGATTTTTAATAAAGACTATGTTTGTAATTATTATAATTATAGACATTGTGATAATATTATAATTATTATTATGATTATATTTATTTTTATTTTTGTCGATAATAAGATTAATAATATTAATAAGAATAATAATTATAATGATAACATTAATATTATTCATAATAATCTTACTAATATTTTTAATATAAATATAAGTAATATTAAAAAAATATTAATAATTTTAGTAAAAATATTAACATTTATTAGTGTTATTATTAATAAGTTAAAAATTATATTATTAATAAAAAATAATATTATCTATAGATAGAGTCATGGGTAAATTTATCCAAAAATCTATATTTGTGAATAATACGTATAGATGTATCTGTATAGGTAAATTTAGTCATGAATCTATATCAGGATTTACATACATTAGGTAAATTTGCCCATAATGAATAATATTGATAATACTAATAATATTAATAACAATAATGTGATGATATTAATAACACTAATAAAATTATTAAAAAATATTATTAACATTAATTACATTATTAATAATATTAATAAACGTATTAATATAAACTATAAAAAATGTTATTAGTAAAAGTAATAATTAATACTATCCATGAATATAAACTTGTGGATAAATTTATCTACCAATATAGATTTGTAGGTTAAATTACCTGTAGATACATATATGCAGATAATATTAAAATGATTAATAATCTATGTTTATATACAAAGGAGATTTTTTTGTTGTTTATAATTTTTTTTTCAATTTAATCTTTATATCAATATTTATTTTATTATTTTATTTTAGATATTTCAATCATTTCATCATTTTTCTAAGCAGTTACTAAATATACAACAAAGATTTGGTTTTGAAAATTGCTTTTTCTTTTTCTTTTTAATATTTTTTCTTTATTTTTTAAAATTAATATTTGGTAGTGAGTGTTTTTTATGCACATCGAGCGTTCTTTATTATTTATGCACATCGAGCGTTCTTTATTATTTTATTTAATCATTTTGTATCTACTTATAGGAGTTTTGAAATGGAAAAATTGGAAAATGTTACTTAAATTGAAAATTAAGAAAAAAAATTAAGTATTAATATTAAATTTGAAAAAGACTGATTTATTTGTGTTTTGTTTTTTTTTAAAAAAAAGAAGTTATTAAAAAAGTTATTATCGGACAAAATCATTATTAGACTTAATTAGACTTAATTACAGGAATATAATCAGTATTAATGAGTCTATAATTAGACTTAATTATAGGAATATAATCACTATTAATGGGTCTATAATTAGTCTAATGCTATGGTTATATATATGTATCATTGCTATAGATGAAAGGCAGATTGAATAAAACAGAAAATATTCTTTCATGGTATCAGAGCACAAAACTCTGATACCCGACAAACACAGCAAAGGCAACGGTGCACAACCATGGCAGATGCACCAGAAAAGAATAATGCCAACAAAGCAGAGCACGAAGGAGGAGGTGATATGATCTCAACGCGAGTGACAATCCCGGAAACATAATCACGCAAGTCCAATTGCGCGGAGAAAATTACGACGAATGGGCAAGAGCAATAAAGATCTCGCTTCGTGCCCGGAGAAAATGGGGCTTCATTGATGGAACACATATCCAACCAGAGGATGAGGCACCCGACCTTGAAGATTGGTGGACCATGCAGTCCATGATTGTATCTTGGATTCTAAACACCATTGAACCAAGCTTACGATCCACAGTAGCATATGCTGAGACTGCACATAACTTGTGGGAAGACATTAAAGAAAGATTCTCGGTCGTGAATGGACCTAGAATTCAACAACTAAGGTCGGACTTGTCAAGATGCAAGCAGGAGGGAATAGTGGTGGCAACTTACTTTGGAAAATTGAAGGTCCTTTGGGATGAGCTTGCTAACAATGACAAAATTCCATCTTGTACGTGTGGTGGATGCAAGTGGGGGATTGGTGCTCAGTTGGAAAAACGAAGGGAGGAGGAGAAGGTTCATCAACTCCTTATGGGTTGGATGACGCAAGCTACGGGACAGTAAGATCAAACATTCTGGCCTCAGATCCATTGCCGTCTCTGAACCGCGTATATGCTATGTTGGTACAAGAAGAAAGAGTGAGAATGATGGCCAAATCAACGGAAGAAAGGGGGTTGGTCGTGGGTCTCGCGATGCAGGCCAACTACAAAGAAAAAGGGCGTGGAGATATGGTAGAAAAATTAATGACGTGCAGTCATTGCGGTAAAAATGGTCATGACATGAAGGGATGCTTCCAATTGATCGGATATCCCGAATGGTGGGGTGACAGACCAAAAAGTGAAGGCAAATGGAACGGCAGGGGACGCCAAGGGATGCGAAACAAAGGTAACCCGACACGTGCAAATGTGGCACACGCTAGTGGAAGCAACAGTCAAGCCAACAATGACGACAAGAAACTTGAGATGGCAGGTCTGACCAATGAACAATGGAAGGTACTGGTTGATATGATCAGGAAACAAAAATCAAATGAATCAGAGGAAATGACTGGTAAGAGCATTTGGGATTTGTGGATTATTGACAGTGGGGCATCAAACCATATGACCTGGTCACTGGAAAATTTGAGTGAAAAGGAAACTATACAAAGGTGCCCCGTAGGGTTACCCGATGGTGAACGTGTTCTAGCTTGCGAACAGGGAACAGTGACTCTTGAAGAAGGACTTGAATTGAAAAATGTCCTTAATGTTCCCAAATTAAAATGCAATTTACTTTCAGTACCTCAATTGACGGATGAAGAAAATTGTGTTGTAACATTCACTGATAAATTGTGTATTATACAGGACCGCACTTCGAGGACGCTGATTGGAGCAGGTGAACGGAAAGATGGGCTTTATTGGTATCGTGGGGTACGGAAGACTCAAGCATGTCATGTCAAGATGGAAAATCAACTAGCACTTTGGCACCAAAGATTAGGACATCCGTCATTTAAGATTGTGCAAATGCTTCCTGATATAAGTGGGAAATGTACTCGTGATGAGTTGAATACAGTTTGTGAAGTTTGTGAAAAATCGAAACAAACGAGAGATAAGGTTTTCTTAAGTGCGCATCAAGCTTTGAATATTTTTGATTTAATTCATTGTGACTTATGGGGTCCTTATAAAACTCCTTCATCCTGTGGTGCTTCATATTTTTTGACAATTGTGGATGATTGTTTACAGGCAGTTTGGATCTATTTGTTAAAAGAAAAAACAAAGGTATCAGTGACTTTGAAAAAAAATTTCACACTCGTTGAGAGGCAATACAACAAATGTGTTAAAATGGTTCGCTCTGACAATGGAACCGAATTCATGTGTCTAAAACAATATTTCATTCAACAAGGTATCCTTCACCAAACTTCCTGTGTCGGGACCCCGCAACAAAATGGACGCGTCGAACGCAAGCATCGGCATATTCTGAATGTTGCTCAGTCATTACGGTTTCAAGGCAATCTTCCCATTAAATTTTGGGGGGAATGCGTTTTGATTGCAGGCTACTTAATCAATCTCACACCATCCTCCATTCTAAAAGGAAAAACCCCTTATGAAGTGATCCATGGATGTGTACCCAGTTACGTGCACTTACGAGTATTTGGTTCATTATGTTATGCTCATAATCAAAATAGACAGCGGGATAAATTTGATAGTCGTAGCCGAAAATGTGTGTTTGTCGGGTATCCATATGGCCAAAAAGGATGGAAATTATTTGATTTGGAAACAGAAACTTTCTTTGTCTCTCGTGATGTACATTTTTTCGAAAATAAATTTCCATATTTTGAAGCCACAAAGATGGACACTGCACCACCATTGCAAAACCCAATTATTGCCAACTCTTTAGAAACTGGAACGGACCCACATTTTCTTCATGAAGTTGCCTCCTCAAACCTAGATGAATGCATCGTCAACCAACCCATTGCATCTCCCATCCCAGCCAAGGAGGATGCTACTCACAGATGACTTCGACCACACTATCAACGACTCCGATCCGTGTATAGAAGCCTCGACGCTACCCGCGGATCCACCGCCGCGTCCGACGGAGACGGCGCCGTCAGTTTCTTCACCACCGCTGACGGCCGCGGTTCCCCTTGGGCAAGGGCATCGCGCGAAGCTGCCTTCCGTACGGTTACGCGATTTTGTCGCAGCCACCACGATACCGTCAAGCCCCTCTGTTCCGTCACCTCCTTTAACAGAATCCTCAGGTGTTTCGTATCCTATACATGATTTTGTGAATTGTGATTCCTTTTCTAAACATCATCAAAGTTTTCTTGCCTCTTTACACACCGAGCAGGAACCCCTGTTCTTTTCTCAAGCGGTCCGAGAACCCCGGTGGCGTGATGCTATGGCATAGGAGATTCATGCTCTCGAACTCAATGACACCTGGAAACTCACTGCTCTCCCTCCTGGAAAGAAGGCACTTGGGTGTAAATGGATCTACAAAATCAAATACAACTCGGATGGAACAATTGAAAGATTCAAGGCTCGATTGGTAATTCTTGGCAATCATCAAGTGGAGGGTTTGGATTACAACGAGACGTTTTCTCCTGTCGTAAAGACGGTAACCATTCGCACAACTCTAGCAGTAGCAGCCGCAAAAGATTGGGAGCTTCATCAGATGGACGTTCACAATGCGTTTCTCCATGGTGATCTTGATGATGAGGTTTATATGAAACTCCCTCCTGGCTTCCAAGAATCTCAACCAGGGGCAGTGTGCAAGCTTCAAAAGTCTCTATATGGCCTCCGACAGGCCCCCAGGTGTTGGTTTGCTAAACTATCTTTTTCTCTCACTCGTTACGGCTTCCAACAATCCCCGAAGGATCATTCCCTGTTTACTCTCAATAATAATGACATACAGTTGGTTGTGCTAGTCTACGTTGATGATCTTGTGATTGCAGGGAATAATGGTACTGCCATCCAATGTTTTAAAGGCTACTTAAATCAATGCTTTCATATGAAAGATTTAGGCCGCCTCAAGTACTTCCTGGGGGTTGAAGTTGCTCGCTCCCCCAACGGAATCTTCCTTTGTCAGAGGAAATATGCCTTAGATATCATTACTGAAGTCGGATTGTTGGGTGCGAAGCCCGCCACTACACCATGTGAAGAAAATCACAAATTGAGCTCCGCTACTGGTTCTTTTCTTTCTGACCCGGCTACTTATCGTAGACTTGTTGGGAGGTTAATTTATCTGTGTTTCACTCGACCTGACCTTGCCTACAGTGTCCAAGCTTTATCTCAATTTATGCAAAATCCACGCTCCGAGCATTGGCAAGCTGCTCTTCGTGTTGTTCGATATTTAAAGGGGCATCCTGGACAAGGAATACTCCTACCTCGAGAGAACAACTTACAACTCTTTGGGTGGTGTGATTCTGATTGGGCAAGTTGTCCACTGACACGGAAATCTCTCACCAGATGGTTTATTCAACTCGGCACTTCCCCAATCTCTTGGAAAACCCATAAACAACAAACGGTTTCTGCCTCCTCTGCTGAGGCTGAATATCGATCAATGGCTAAGACCACCCGAGAATTAAAGTGGATTAAAGACATTCTCGCTTCTCTACATGTTCCTCATCCTGACCCAATTCGTCTTTATTGTGATAGTCAAGCAGCACTTCACATTGCTAAAAACCCGGTCTTCCACGAACGCACCAAACACATTGAAGTTGACTGCCACTTTGTTCGAGATGAAATCATTCACAAGCGCCTTCTTCCATCCTATGTGCCCACACATACACAACTAGCTGACCTTTTCACCAAAGCTCTTGGTACTAAAAAGTTTGGAGCCATCTTGGTCAAGTTGGACATTCAAGACTTACATGCTCCAACTTGAGGGGATATTACCGGACAAAATCATTATTAGACTTAATTAGACTTAATATTACCGGACAAAATCATTATTAGACTTAATTAGACTTAATTACAGGAATATAATCACTATTAATGAGTCTATAATTAGACTTAATTATAGGAATATAATCACTATTAATGGGTCTATAATTAGTCTTAATTACAGACTCATTAATAGTGATTATATTCCTGTAATTAAGTCTAATTAAGTCTAATAATGATTTTGTCCGGTAATAAAGTTATTGGTGAAGTTGGTTTCTTTGACACCTGTTAAATGTGTGAACAAAAAAGATTAGTTGAATCTATAAAAAGGGTTGGAAGAGAAAGAAAAGATTGAAAATACAGGGAGAAGATAATCTCCATGAGAAGTTTAGTCTCTTATGCATTTCTGTTCCCTCTAAATGTTACATATTCAATCAACCACATTTTTTTTTATAGGGAAAATATGAGTGCACATGATGAAAAGGAAAGAACATGGCAACCAGAAGAAACAAGAGAAGATAAATGAGACTAAGATGGAGAAGCGCGGAAACTATCACTGTCGTGGATATAACTACCCACAAACTAGACTCAAAGTCAAGTCCCTTGAGTGACAAAAAAGCTTTAACTACTACCCTAGACAAATTATTTTGTCATATTATAATTTTTTTATATACTTATTATTATTATTAATATTAATATTATTATAATATTAGTAATATTAATATTGTTAATATTCTTATTTTTACAATTATTAAAAATATTTTGTATGTAATATTTTATATACGGATACAATCCATATGTAATTATTCCTGCTTCATGGCGCCAAAATTACACACTGATTAAATCCGTATGTAATCACTTTTGGATTACATATGAAAAGATCTGTATGTAACGTCTATTTACATACTGAATTAAATCCATATATTTACCTACTAAATTCAATTCGTATGTAAATATCTGTATGTAATCACTTTTGGCTTACATACAGAAAAATTCAAATGTAATCACTTTTATTTTTACATACGGAAAAATCCATATGTAATCACTCTTATTCTTACATATGGAAAAAATCTATATGTAATGTCTATTTACATACTGAATTAAATCCGTATGTAAATAGTCGACATCGTTCTACCGATTGAAAACAAGAACAAATGAACAAGACATGTTTATAAATTGATATGCAATGAAAATAGAATTAGAAGATGAATGATAGGGAAACTTGTGTGGTTGAAGCAAGGGAAGAGGTTCACGTTACTTGGAAGGTGAATAGACTCCAAGATAATGATGTTGCCGCCACTTGAGAGCTCCCAAAGTACTCACAAGATAAGACTAGGTTAGGTGAACAATTCTCACTACTCTCACACAAATTGTGTATAGTAACTTTACTTCAAATTCAATGTGTTTGTACATGAACCAAGCACCCCTACTTATACTAGTAGAGGTCCAGTTTTGAACAAAGAAAATAGGTGGGAAATTCAAATGAAACTCATTTGAAATTGCCGCCTAATACAAGTCACATGTAAGGTGTGACTTCACATGGAAAGTGTGACTTTGCTACTTCATCTCATAAGCCCTAAAACTCCTATCCACACCTCCATTTTATGTTCTATTTAAAAACTACTCTAAAGAAATTACAAAAGAGACATCAATTGATGCTCATCTCCTAATGCTTGTGCCCCGCTTTTAGTAATTCTCTGAGGCATGGTGGATGATGTAATCATGGGTTGGGCTTGGGCCTCAGAATGGGCTTGGGATTTTTGGGCTTGGGCCTCAGGCGTCCTCTCTCCTTGGTCCTCATCAGTAATGCTCACTTTACATACAAATTCAGATCCGTATGTGACTAATCAGTATGTAAATGAACAATTTCTTGTAGTGAACAACCCTATAAATGACACTTGTCATATGGCATGTATTTACATATACACTAAATACACCTCGGTTAGGAAAACGTCAGTCCTTGATAAGGTCGCAAAGCTTTGACCTGTAAGATGGTTCTGAAAATGGAACCTCGAAAATAGTTACTTAAACTGAGCAACACTAAAGCTCGTTCATCCAAATTTGCACCTTATTCATGGATTCCGAGCTTGAGGGCTTGTGTACTACCCAACTCTGCAATATTCGAAGATATACCACTCACCTCCAAGTGACTCGGATATAAATACCAAACTAAGTTATAACGGATCCAATGGAAATCGCTTGATAACCAACTCATTTTAACCTCCTTTGGATACTTTAACCTAGACTCATAACCTAAAAATATACATTTGGTCTCACAAGAAGTACTCACTTAATTCTCCCCTTTATTACTCATATTAACACTTTAAAACTTCTCTAACTCTTACTAACTTTTGTCAAAGAATTTTCTACATGTGAACTTGCATGGAGTATTTCTCAATAAGCTCGTTTGTCACTCTCCAAAGGATCCTCTTGACTTCTAGCTCAACTTCCTCGAAACTTCCTCAAATCCACCTTTTTCGCTCCATTTCATTAAGAACAATTCACAATTATGTCCTTCGTTTTCAAAAATATTTTTTATATACTAAATTTATGAAAATATCATAAAAATATAATTATAAAAAATTGCCCTAAAAAACATGTTTTTTGACCACCATGGTCTTTTTTTCATTTTTTAACAAAATGAGACTGCTTTTTAAAAAATTACAGATTTGGGAAAGTCGTGCCAACGTGGCACGATTTCATATGAAGAACTTGTGCAAGTTGACACGACTTTGTCCACGTCATCTGAAGTCATGCATGGATAATGTTTGACGCTAATGTAATATATTAATTTGGTTATTTGATTATACAACATGTTAGGCCCAACACTATTATAGTAGCATACAACCTCCTATGTATGTTGTCTTGGTGATAGTCAATTCCATGACTAATACACGATAAAGACACGCCAAGACAACTGAACCCCAACAAGTGGCAATATGGGTCAAGTCAGCTAATAATAATAGGGTTACCCAAATTAATATATTACATTACGTCAAACATGATCCATGCATAATTATCCATTTTTTTTGTCGCTAAAAACTAACATCCTTAAAATTTTATTTATCAAATTAATTTTAAATATTACTTAACTTACTATTCAATTTTAATTAATTTCAACTGTAATTAAATAATTAATAATATATATTTATTTAAAAATAAGAATATTTAATAAAAAATTAACTAAAATCAAGCTAACTTGCAACGATTTTAGTTGAACTAATTTATGTAAGCTTCGTGTTGAATAAAAATATTATATTAAATTTTATTACTAACTTGTTCTTATAATAAAAACATTCGAACATTAATCATATATACCATTAATTAATTCAAATCAAATTTGGCTTTCTCTTTTAGAAAATACCAATCATCTAAACACATCTTTATAGATTTTAGCTTTTAAACAAAATCTATATCGTAATAAAATATATTGAGTGCTGACAATGGAAACAAAAGTTAAAATTAAAAATTTTAAAAAAATAGTCACTATCAAGATTAGCACTTGAGAAAGCAAAATGCTATTTGTGCTCAATAATTTACTGAAAAATTGAGAAGTATCGCTATACTCATGAATGAACACCATAAAAGCACAACATATGACAGACATACACAATCAAACTACAGATAAAAATATTTAGACACAAAAATGGTGGTGAAGGTGTATGGTCCAACTTATGCATCCCCAAAAAGGGTGCTTGTGTGTCTGATTGAGAAGGAAATCGAGTTTGAAACAGTGGATGTTGATCTTTTCAAGGGAGAGCATAAGGAACCTGAGTTCCTTAAGTTGCAGGTTCAATTTTTCTTTTGCTACTTATTTTTTTACCCACATAAGCTGCAGCTTCATTTGGTTTTAGGATTTTTGTAATATTTGCGTTTTTTTTCATGTTTAATTCTACCTGTGCCTAATAATTCTTGCAGCCATTCGGATCAGTTCCTGTTATTCAAGATGGTGATTATACTCTCTATGGTAAACCACAAAGCCCCTTTGTTTTCTTCTGCATGTTTTTTCTTGTGCGTATGGTTAAGGAATGTGACTTTTCAACTTTTGATCTTTCTAGTGATGTTCTTCACCTTGAGTGGCCCTTATTTATGTGAGTAGTTCAAACTATTTATCTAGATGTTGTTTTGTGAGGTTAGGATTGTTCATTCTTGCTCTGCACCCCCTTTGCTATTCCTTTGTTTAAAAGGAGGCATAAGGGGATGTAATTCTGTTACTCCATGAAATTGGTGCTTTAGTTGTTTCTGATAAACATATGTTATGGTTTGATCCTTGATGCATCATGCATGTAACTTCCAGAAAACCTAATGAGGGTAGTAATAAGACTTAGTTTTTGCTGTGTGAAATTTCCAATGTAGGATAGTCTAAAACGCTGAATGCTTACGTTCCCATATTCATTTGCGATTGTAGGATAGTCTGTGCTCATTCTAATACACTGATTTAAACCAATGTTGCAGAATCTCGTGCAATAATCAGATACTTTGCAGAGAAGTATAAAGAGCAAGGAACTGAGTTGTTGGGAAAGACAATAGAAGAAAAGGGTCTAGTGGAACAATGGCTTGAAGTGGAAGCTCATAACTTTCACCCACCACTCTACAACTTGGTTATCAATATTCTGTTTGCCCCATTAAAGGGTGTTCCTTCAGACCAAAAAGTGATAGAAGAGAGTGATAAAAAGCTTGAGAAGGTGCTAGATGTTTATGAGGAAAGGCTCTCAAATAGCAAGTACTTGGCTGGTGATTTCTTCAGCCTTGCTGATCTTAGCCATCTCCCATTTGGTCATTATTTGGTGAACCAAACTGGAAGAGGGAATTTGGTAAGAGAGAGGAAACATGTGAATGCTTGGTGGGATGATATTAGCAACAGACCATCTTGGAAGAAGGTGCTTCAGCAATACAAATACCCTGTCTAGATGCTTAATTAGCTCTATATCCATCATGGTTTCGGGATGAGACTTCAGTGTTTCCTAATACCTGCTTGGAAATAAAATGGAGGCTATATGCAAGATGTGGATTTGGATTTGGATCTTTTCCTTTTCTTAAATAAAACTCCTTATATCTTATAAGTTGAATCTTGTCACAAATACAATCTAAATAATGACCATGAGGGCAACCTCTCATGTTTTGCAAGACTGGTTATTGTTCATTTTTCATATGGATATGGATGCATGTTTTACGTTAATTACTGTGACATTGATTTTAACAGGTAAAGATTTTATCCTTGTAATTCTTACAAGTTGCTGTTAAAGAGTAAAAAGAAGGCGCACCAAATTATCTTTCTTGGTTTTGCCTCCATTTTTTTCATCAACCTCTTAACTTTTCATTATACCTAACATAACATGAAAGCCTAACGGCCATAATCTAGAGCACTTCTACTTGTGGAAGAGTGACGAACATAATCTTAGGAGTGAAAGGATGATAGTCATTAGCATTTTTACTTGGAGGGTATAGTTGGTAGAGTTTTCACAGCGCAGGAAGCAGAAGCTATCCCTTATTATTTGGATTTCTTTTCTTCTTCAAAGAACACTTGTTTTAGCAATTTTGCATGTTGAATAAGTTGTTTTTAGTTCTTAGATGCATGATTCAACGACATACTTGGTATGATGAGTTTTATGACTTTATTGATCATCTTCATTATTAATGTTAGATCTAATTAAGACATGGCAGACGATTCAGCCTTCGTTCCCATGTTGAAAATATTCTAAGTAATCAAAAGAAAGTATTGAAAACAAAGATTGTTATGCATATAGAAAGATGGAACACAATAGGTGTTCTAGATGTTGTTCAAGAACGTCTATGAAGATAAACATGATAGATGTTGTCATATATAAAATTTTAGAGAAATGATATTTTGACAACCATAAGAGTTGTATACAACTTTGATATGATTGATTTAAATATAAATATATGTAATAAAGGGTAAATTTGAAAAGGAACTTGAAACATGAAAAGACAAACCATGTCACGTATAAAACATCACACGATGTCAAATATGAACACGTCAAACGATGTCAAATGTAAAAATATTAGTTGAAGTCTTCGTTGAAAGCGTAAAACGATGCTTAATGGATTTTCTAAACAAAACACATAGAAGAACTCATGTGTTGAGCAAAAACACAATTCATTTGACCGTTTAATCAAGTTAATGCAAATGAAAATGTAGAAACTGGGAATGAGAAAGTAAAACAAGAAAGAACAAAGTACGAAAAATTACACAAATAGTTGGAAAAAAATTGATAAATGTTTTTTGTTGTTTTCTTAAAAAAATCACACAAATAGTTCTATGTGGTTCGACTATTAATCAAGTTTACATCCATGAACAAAGTTTCCTTATGAGTATCCTTAGAGATTACAATACAAAGTTTTTCTCTAAACCTCACAAAAACACTTTGAACTATTACGTTACAAATAATTGTCAAGTTCACGTTCCTAAGTACAAGACATAAAATTATTGTCTTAAACCTTCCCATTATGTGCATTTCTCATAAAAGTCAACCATGTGTACAACAGTTAAAACTAAAAATACCATGAGACGCCTACCGTTACAAGGAAATTATATAAAACTAACATTTCATCTGATGAGGCTTAAAAAATTTCTCTTGAAGAAAAACTCATAACAAAAACAATCAGACGAACGTTGTTAAGAGCTAATTTTAAGTTTAACTCATCTAATTCAGGAGGATCAAGTTAGATGAATATTTTTATAGCTAGCTAAATCTCTTGACTAATAAATATTCATGTTTAATTTAACCATTAAATAAAACATTAGCTTCTACTTATTCAAAACAAATATATTTACATAAAGGTCAGCAAAAGGAAAGTTCAATAAAATATTTTAATAGATTTTCACACATCAACTTTCCTTATTGAGTTAGTTTAGATGATTACAACATGCAATATAACAAGAGATAAGAAAGAGAAAAAATCACACACAATAATTTATATTGGTTCATCTATCGCAACAAACTACATCCAATTATTGACTAGCATAGTTAAGTTCAACTAAGTTGACTAATGTTGCAAAGTACAAATCGAGTATTCTTTATTCTCATAGTCAGTCCTAGCTAATCCCTTGAGTATTCTTGACACGAGCTACTCTTGGTTCATCATGAGTATTCTTTACACCTAGTTACTTCTGGCTAACCAAGTATTCTTTCGGATTGCAGTCACTCTTGACTAACCATGTCATGAAGTATTCTTTACTCAAGCCAATCCTAGCTTCCCTGAGTATTGTTTGTGAAACACTCACTCTTGGCTAAGATATGAAAGTTTAGTGTTTCAATGATCTAGTGATCATTAGGTCCGATAACTATAGGGAGGATTGTGTATGAATATAATGATTAGGATTACTCTTCTAGTTTAGATCATCTTGCTCTCTAAAGAGGGCAACGTCTTTCAACGTATACAAAGATTTGGTTCACTTTTCTAAGTAGCTGAAAAAACACTAATACATTATTCTTCTTTCAACTTGAGGATCATTCTAGCAAGTTATGAGGTGTGTGTTATCATTTGATTAGTATATCTGGAGGGTGCAACCTCTACTCTCTTAGCTTTTATGAGTGCTCTTCTTGTGAGTGGCCTATTTGGCATTTCATATCCTCTCTTATATGTATCTCCCCATCATCACCTTCTTCTTGATAAATTTTATTTTTATAGACTTGTTGAAGAAGGTAGTCGTTAGATGATCGTTTATAGTTGTTGAGAAATTTTAGCTTTTATATATTGTCTGTTTTGCGTTTGATGAACTTTATTATGATTGTTGATATTACCTTGATCTTTGCTCATTTTCTTCAGAATGATGTTGAGAATTGACAATGCTTATTATTTATAGAGAAAAGAATTCTTAAATTATTTATTAAAATAATTTGATTACTTTAAAATAAGAAATTTTAAATTTTACTTCAAAATAAGAATTTGAATTTCTTTATAAATTTTTCTTTTTATTTATATTTTTCAATTTGTTCTTCTTCACGGTATTGTTAACTTAACTTCAGTGGGTATATCATTCAACCTTGGTTCAGATGCTTTCACTTATTATTGATATAAGAGATTTCCAGTATGATATAAATATTTTTTATTAATAATATTTAAATTATTTTTATCCTAGTTTATATAAGTTAAAAGTCAGTCAAAATACTTTTTTCCACTATTTATTGAGAAAGAAAGTTTTAGCCTACATTACTGGAAAAAAAAATATTAACAAATACCATTAAATATATTTTAATAAGTACCACAAAATAATTAAGAAGAATATAAGCTGAAAATAACTTCAACTTATATATATCTAACAAAATCTCTATTTATGTTAGCTAAAAAATCTTAAAAGGTTTTGACTTATCGATTAACATTAACTAAAAAACACTATTAAATAGTATTTTGTTCAAATTATTAAACATTGTTTAATATTATATTTTTAATTAAAATACTTTAACCAAACAGAAACATTAAAATGTAATAAATCTAAATTTTTATCCAAATAAAATATTTAAAAACAAATAAAATAAATAATTCACATTTAATATATTTAAATTATCTAAATATATATTTTTTTTTCGTAACAATTTTAATAATTAAATTATATCAAGCGAATTTACGTGAATATGAGTTAATATAATAATTTAACTTTTTGTAAAATTAAATTTCTAATTTATAGTAAAAGAAGATAACGATTTTGGTTACGTTTCAAGAAACACGTTTAATAAAAAATGTTTCAAAGTGAAAACATTTTCTATTATCTAATAAATTTCATGTGAATACTATCAAAACAATTCGAAAAAAAAAATGTTTTGCAAATAAAACTTACTTGAAATTTAATAATAAAAATACATATTATTTGCATTTTTCATTTCCGAAATACCTTGTATATTAAAAAGAAGTGTGATATTTAGACTTTGGGGGCTGTTTGGTTGGTGAACGCCACGAGGAGGCAAAAGTGGTAGGTGGGAATAACATATTACTTTTAATAGTGGGTAGATGAGAAGCTTTAATAAATGACTTAATAGCTTATTCACTTAACTAATACTATATGAATTTATTTGAGTTTTTTTTAAATCACTTTTCTTAACATAGAAAATATTTATAATATTTTTATACTTATTTAAACATTTTCCTAAAAATAAAAAATATAACTAAAAGTAATTTATTTCGATAAATTATTTGGGATACTTATTAAAATTATTTTCAAAAAAACAAAGTAACATATTTAATAAGAAATTATTTTTTAAATAATAACCTATTAATTTTGGACACAACTCTTAAATAACGTACGGTGTCCCATTAAAATTTGTATTTTTAAGTATTTCCGTATTTATATTAATATCCATGTCAGTGTCACTCGGTGGAATTAGGAGAAACTGTGGATATTATTGCGGGCCAATCCATTGAAGAACCGGGCACTCAATTAACATTAAGAACTTTTCATACCGGCGGAGTATCCACATGTGTACTGCAAAACAGGTGCGAGCACCTTGTTACAAAAATAATAATAAAAAATAAAAAATAAATTAATTTTTTTAAAAGTCTTTTATTTGCTACCATTTTTTTCAAAACTATTTTAAAAAACTCGAAACAAAAAACATATATTAAACTATTTCTCGTTTCGCTACGAGTATTGTAATTAATTTATAACTACATTTATTTCTTTTGTATGATTTCTTTTAAATTGAGGAAATATGCATAATATTTTTTTACTTTTTTTATTAATATAATTTGTTAACAAAACTTATATATTATACATTTATTATTATTATTGTAATGAATATTTAGTAGTTTGTATTAGTTTGTGTACATGACGTGTATAGCTGACTACGTTGACTGCACTTTCTTCCTATTTTCTTGAGAGGGACTTGCCAGTGCAACTGCAATAGACAGAAAATAATTATTTAAATAAATAAAAAACACAAAATATTATAAATAAAAAATAAAAAGTACATTTTTTTATCAGTTTTTTCATAAATGGACAAATAATCAAAAAAAATATCTTTTTTACTAGTTTAAAATAAATGTAATCTAAAATAATTTCCCATAATTTCTTCTAAGAATTAATCATTCAAATTTGGTGTCTATATAACTCAGTAGCAACTATAGTTGATCATGCTTCTTTCATTTAGTTTTTTTTGTATCTAACTTTCCTTCATACTCACCCTTAATACAGGTTAACTTCAACTTGTTAATTTTAGATTCACTCTTTTTACTTTCTTAAAATTCAATGTCTTCTTTTGTGTATAAATTTTGTTGTCTTGATTAAATATGCCATTTCTTGTTTGATTGTGCAGCATTCACCTCTATGGCACCAAACTCTGCAGTGCCAGAAGAACAGGTAAGCCCAGAATCATGCTTCCAATATTTGTTTTTTATTTTTTGGTTTTGATGGATCAGTGTCATTCTCTTTTGGCATGCTGCTCCTTCTTTGGTAGAAAAGAAAAATTGTGTTTGTAATTGCTACCTACCGCCAAAAATGGGTTTCTGCAACTTTTGTTCAATCAAGATAAGGTAGTAAGGAATAATACACAGTTGTTGTTGTTGATTTTGATGTTAAGGTTGTTGTCGGAGAGGAGATAGAGCATGTAAGGGTGGTCACTTTGAACAGGCCAAGGCAGTTGAATGCCATCTCACCAGAACTGGTAGATCCAGTTAGCTCAACTTTCAAAATTTTCCCTTCATCACTGCTGCTGTTATTAGCTTGTAAGAAGAGATGAAAACTGTTGAAATGGTTTCAGGTTTCTCTGCTAGCAACATATTTGGAAAAGTGGGAGAGGGATGAGAACGCAGAGCTAGTCATCATAAAGGTTGATGTTTTACTTGTTATTTATTTATTTATTCAATTATGATGACTTCTGTATGATAAATTTGATGAATTTTGAAATAATTATTCTTAAAGGACATATCTAAGATGATTTCTAATTGATTGGTTATATAGAGATAGCTTAGTATCAAAATTAAGCTCTATTATTTTACTATTTTGGTTCCAAAAGATGATTTACCACATAATCTGAACCTGCAGACCCTTATGTTTGTGCTACAATTTTACTGATTCAAAATATTGGAGTAACCTTATTAGCTTTTATTAATGGCCTCTTTCAAATTTTTCCTGACAGATTCTGTTATTATATCCTACCAAATGAAACAATTCACCTGCCTCTTGAATTTGTTTTTTTTTACTTATGTTCACTTCACTCAATTGCTGTGCAATTGTTCTTCCAGGGTGCTGGTCGAGCATTTTGTGCTGGAGGGGATTTGAGAGTGTTCTATGATGGCAGGAAAACAAGTAAATGAATCTTTCTCACAGGCATTTAGAGGAATATGTGCAGACAAGTTCACATAGAGATTTCATTCTTTTTTACTGTAGGAAAATACCTTGCAGCATACTGTGAAACACAGTCTATTCAAGACATTATTATTTAGTGAAATTCATGTGAGACAATTTTATTAAGTCTCAGTGAATTTCACCCAATAGTAATGATGAAAATTTGGGTGTTTGTTTTCTTTTCTTCTTTATTGAGTGAGGTCTAGTAGAAAAATAAAGTAATATATCCTTACATTGTTTAGTCTCACTTAAAGAGTAATTCATTTTTCTTCACAGAGGATGCCTGCCTTGAAGTTGTCTACAGATTTTACTGGCTTTGCTATCACATTAGTACCTATAAGAAAACCCAGGTTTGATTTACAACTCAATTCCACTTTCTCCTTTTTAAGGCAAAATATTATTGTTAAAATGTAGTGAAGTCTCCTGTTATTTTAATGGTTCTATTACCAAATAAAAACTAATTTATATTATATCAATTAAATTAAATATTATTTTATAAACTAAAATATTATTTATAAAGTAATTTCTATTATTAATAAAAATTTATAAACTAGTTTCTAAATTGGTATCTATGATGTTAACTATCAATTTTAGAATTAAATTAATTGATAGCTAAAACCTTAATAACTAATTAAATATCAATTTAGAAACTAGTTTATAAATTTTTATTATAAATAAAATAATATTTTAGATATTAATAATTTTCTAGTTAGTAAAATAATATTTAACTTATTTAATATAATAATTAATTATTTTTTTCTCTTATGTTTAATAATTTTTTTGTGGTGTATTATATTATAAAAGGTTGCTCTTGTTCATGGAATTTCAATGGGTGGAGGTGCAGCTTTGATGGTTCCACTGAAGTTCTCAGTTGTAACAGAAAAGACTGTGAGTATTTATCTTCTTTGAGATGGGATAGAATTGTTGACTTTTGTAATAACTACTTTAAATCTAAAGTAATTTTTATTTGTGGACAGAGTAAGAATCATTGTGCTGACTATATACATCAAAATTAAACTCATTTTCTAAAAGGTTAATTTTGTGGTATACTAGTCAAGTACTCATCCTTAACTTTTTGGTGGTGTGTTCTAACAATGCTTGAACAGGTTTTTGCCACTCCTGAAGCAAGTTTTGGTTTTCATACTGATTGTGGCTTCTCATACTATCACTCTCGTTTACCAGGGCATTTAGGTAAACCACAGTCTCTCAAAGAATTCCTTTTACTGTTTTGAAAATTTTCCCTCTTTACATTTCTATGTTCCTGGCTGTTTATTCTTCAATGACAGTAGAAGTGTCTTTAAAATTTTACTGAGTTAGCATAAATGGTTATAAAAGTGAAGAAAAATTCATTAGAGAATTACACAGAAAACTGCAGAGTTGTAATCATGCATGTAATATTACAGGTGAATACTTGGCACTGACTGGAGGAAGGTTGAGTGGGAAGGAAATAGTTGCTGCTGGACTGGCAACCCATTTTGTCCCTTCTGAGGTTTGATTATCTTTAATCTCTGCAATCTATGACTTTCTCTTTTATAAAGTTCTCACCAAAATCATAACAAATTTCAATTATAATAAATATGCTTTATTAGTTTAATAAGATCTCATCTTGTTTTAGGCCTATGGTAAACAGCTCTAATAGATTTGTTTACATTTTCTGTTTATTGATCTCAGAACATTGGTCCACTGAAACAATGTCTTGTCAAATGTTTATGAAAAAGGAGAAAAATTAGTAAAAAAGCACCAGAATGTTGCTTTTAAAAGTGCTTCTTAGCATCCAAGTCACTGGGTGTTTGTTACATATAGTAGGGGTTTTAAGTGTTACTTTGAATGATGATGCTTACATTTTTGGTGTACCAGAAAATTGGTGAGCTAGAGAAGCGCCTGATTAGCTTGAATTCTGGTGATGAGAATGCCATAAGATCAGTAATTGAAGAATTTTCTTCAGAAGTTAATCTTGATGAAGAGAGTATCTTAAACAAGTAATCACTTTTTCATCAATGATCTATTATTTATTTTCTAGTTAGTTTTATTCTCGCTGTTACCAGCAAATTGCACTATGCTCAAGACAGTAGTAACCTTTGGAGATTTTTAGGCAGTCAACAATTAACGATTGCTTCTCAAAGGATTCTGTAGAAGAAATTATAAAATCATTGGTAAGTTTCTTATTATTTCCACAGGAATAGTATTTTCTAATTGCATGTTGAGTCCTTTCTAGGCTGTTATATATGACTATGCAATTCAATCTGAAGGAAGTTGAAGCAAACAAGGAAGGAAATAGATGGATAGGTGCAGTTGTTAAAGGAATGAAAAGATCATCACCAACTGCATTGAGAATAGCATTAAGATCGGTAAGATTTCTTAATATGAATTTTGTAAGATGTTAGACTGGATTCTGGATATTGAGTTCTTCAATCAAATCATTGAATGGAAGATAAAACTTGAGGTTGAAACAACCAAAGATATATGGACTCTCATATGCAGACTACCATTATTTATTTTTTCCTAAATTCTGATGTATTTTCTTCTGACTTGATAAAATGCAAAAGGTGAAAACATCCTAATCAGCTTTATAATGGTGAATTGGCCATGAAAATACACACATTCATGCATTCATACTATGAAGTTGTGTTTACATGCAACTAAGGCAACAATTTTCCCTTCTTGGCTTTTAAAACTGCTCTCTTTCAAATCTATAAGAAACGAAATCAGGACAAAGAACAGAAATGGTAAATACATAATCAAGTTTGCCTTGTAAAGTAATAATGACATGTTTCTTGATTTCATGCTTCTGTATATATTGTCTTGGATATGTACAGGTTCGTGAAGGAAGGAATGAAACACTAGCTCATTGCTTAAAAAGGGAATTCAGATTAACAATAAATATACTGAGAACTACAATATCTGAGGATATGTATGAGGTAACTGGTGTTGGTTGAACAAATTTTGACAGAAGACAGCTCAATTTTGTTAAAATATTTTGAACGTGTTCCCTACTAAATTCTGAAGCAAATTTTTTCTGTCTTTTGATGAGAAGGGTATTAGAGCTCTTACCGTTGACAAGGATAATTCTCCAAAGGTATTCTCTCTCTGTTTTCTCTTATCTTCCAATACACGCATTCTCCTTTTATATGTAATAGAATTGCCTATTTTTCCAATGTGAAAGAGGGAGTAAAAGTAGTTCATTAATAAATTTAGTAAACATCCATTATCAGTATAAAATTTTTACACCATTAAGCAATCATAAATCTTTTTTAGTATAACTTCAAAAAAATCATTAAAGTTAACAAATTTATCATGCATAGCAGTTTGTGATTCACAACAGTGTAAAATGTCTTTTACTCTGTCAGTACATGTACTATTTATTCTTCATTAATTTCTATAGTCTTTCTTTTTCCAATGTGGTTGAGTAATCAAAAGATAGAACTATACAGATGTTGCACCTTTCCATAAGTTGAAATCTATAACTTGATTCTACAGAGAAGGGCAGTTAGTAGTTTACAAGGTAATTGTTAGAAAAAGTCTACAATGATAAAAAATGAACAACACATACGAAAGGAAAATTAAGTTACTTGTTTAAAGCTTCTCAAATTCATAGATGAAATTCTGCAGTATAAGAAGCAAGCATTTGCAGGAACTCAAAATTTGCATCCTTCTCTCCACACCCCATGTCTCTTCTAATTTAAAATCTAAGCTTAAAACCTGATGTATATGTTTGGTTACAAAATTAAAACATACATCAAAGCCAATTAAGGAATGCCAGTTTTATGCTATTAAACACAAAATCTAATGACTACTAGCAAAATCAGTCCAAAACTGCATTTTATTTTGACAAAAAAGTATTATTCTTTCTGTTTGTCTTTTATAATACTAAAATACAACCTTGTTTAGTGGGAACCTTCATCTCTTGACAAAGTAGAAGATGCAAAGTTGGACTTGATCTTTCAGCCATTTGATAAGAATTTGGAGCTGCATATTCCAGAAAGTGAGGAAAGCAGGTTGGTTGGTGTTTGAGTTTTGATTCAATAAGTATCAATTCTTAAATTAAATTCATCTGTTGTATAACAAAAGTTTCTCTCTAACTCCAAACAGGTGGGATGGCAAATATGAGAATTCAGCTTATGCTGTTCCCAATTGAGAAAAAATTTCAATCACTGGTTGAATGCTGCTTCTTTTGGAGTACCTCCAAAATTATGTCATGAATTTTTCTACTTTCTGGTATGCATTTATCCAGGTTGCTGTTATGCTATGTTCATCAATAAATTTCTACAGATGAAGAAAGTTCATGCAGAGGAGCCCTCTAAGTTTGTTGTCACTCTTTTGCCGGAAAAAAATATGTACTTTGAGATGCTACAAGTATACATGAATTATGATGTAAGAGTATAATGCTCTGCCTATTTATTTCAACAAACTTCACTGTCAAGTTTATGAATAGCCCATTTGATTAGTTATTTTTTAAATAAATGCTCAATTCATGACATCTAAATGAAATATTTTGATGCAAAAAGATTCATTATAGTTAAAGAGTTTAGAGTAGTTGGTAATTTTTTGATGGACTCTAAACATCACTCTTAGAATTTTCAACCCATAAATGTGTGATAACAATTGAGAAACTTTGGTGCCAAGGAAAATAAGTAAAACAAAAAACTAGTGTTGTAACACCTCTCACTGTTTGAACTTGCCATAAAATATGTTTATGAGGTTGTAACGACAGTTTTGCAAGGAAAGATTTTCAAGAACTTGATTTAAGTATAATTCATTCTCAGAAAACGGATTTACAAGGTGATGATTGTTCTTATTTATACGCGGTAAATTGACGACCATATTTTTAATTGATTGGGATCTTCAAACCATTTTCTTATGCCAAGACATATATATCTTGAGTATGAGACTAAATATTTGTGGATGATTCAATAGTAACACAATAACAAGTGGTACAATAGAGACATTCCTAAGGCTTTATTAGAAAGAAAAAGTGGAGTGAAGTTGTTTGAATGTAAAAGAATTTAACGAAAATGAGTTAAAAGTTTATAGATATGATGTAATTGAGGTGACTAAAATATAAATAAAATTTAATTGTATATTTAATAATTTATCAAAATATTCTTGTCTTAAAAATCTTAAGATTAATATATTTTTATTTAAAATAAACATGAATGTTTATATTTAAAGATTTATATATTTATTTATATATTTTTATTTAAGTTTTTATTTTAAAAAAAATTCACAATTATTTTGATAGACATATGGTCACACTTTTAAAAGTTGGGAACATAATAGAATTTTTATTAATAATACAACTAAATAAATAACGTCATAAAAAAGATAACGAAACCTACATTTATATATTTAGATGTCGATTTTATCTGTTAATGAATATAAATACTAAAAGAAAATTTGTAAAATTACTAATATTTGTATATCTTTCGAAATTATTCATATTAGTTACATAAGTAAACATTTTTCCTTAAATATAAAGTGTAATTATACCAATTTTTAAAACTAATAAAATTAAAAATATATTTCTATAATATCAAATAAATTTCTAAACTTACTTACATATTTTTAATTATATAAAATGATTAAGTCATCTAACTTTTTAAATTTTAGAATAAAATAATTGATAAATTATACTTTAAAGTTTTCTTAATTTTTTTAAAGGATTAATGTGACAAATAAAAAAATAAGTATGATTTTCCTCCAAAATAAAATTTAAAATAAAATAAAAAAACATTTCTTCAAAAAGATACGCATTATAAACCTACTTAGTTAGTTATGCTTTAACACATAGATGTATTGAGACATAATCGATTATGTCATTAACCATAATTAATTATACTTTAACACATATATGTAATGAGGCATAATCCATTATGTCATCAACCATCCATATATAATTGATTTCTTACCGTAAGAATCACATATAAACTCAAATGTATTATGGTTAAAGGGATAAAATACTAAAATTCATCATATTTTCTCTTTTTTATTAGCATCTAAGAGGGTCACTCCTCTTTCTTTCTCATCCTTTCCAAACATAAATAGTGATTATCTTTTTTTCATGAAGAATGATTAAACTTTCTATTAATATCTTGTATGAACGTTAGTGTTTATACGAAAGTTTAAAATGCATATAATATAAATTATAAATTTAGTTATTTATATCTCCCCTAATTTTTTATCAAAATTTTTACAATTACAATCAATGATGGAATCACAAAATTGATATAAAATTAAACTAATATAAAAATTGATGAGGAAAATAGTTCACGATATCAATTAATTTTTTTATAAAAATTTATCTTAATTTTATTTAAACTAATATATATTATATCATTTTGTTTTCTCAAAAAAATATTTACTATTTTGATTTCTCAAAATTTAAATTTTATTTTCTACTAATAAATTTGTACCAGTTTTTGTTGATTTGACGTTTGATTAACCACGTAAAAAAGAATTAACAGTCGTTAGTGAGAGAAATTAAAATAATAAAGTTTTAAATTTTGAAAATCAAAAGATCGAAAAAACAATAGGAGTGAAAATAGCAAAACGTATATATTTGAGAGAACTTATATATAGTATAGATATATTTTTAAAGGATAATGTAATTAATTAGTTAAAACCAAGGAAAACTAGATGAAGTTATACGACAAATAGATGGAATATATATAATTATTGATTAATGGTATTTTGGTATGTTGTGTAAACTTATTTTCTTCAACTTTTAATAATTTTACAGTTATATTTTTATAATAAAATTAATTTAAGACAATGATGAATTTATGAAGAAGTAATATTATGACAAACTAACAATTATGGATATAATAAGATTAAAGATCACAAATAAACCTTCACACCCAAGCTACTTGAATTCGTTCTGATTTCGATGAAAATTCTTGAGTAAAATTATGAGTGATAATTGATTTTTCAAATTGAATATATGAAAGTAAAGTTGAATATATACCTATCGTCATATTCATGTTTCCATACTTATTGTTTAAAATTATTAAAATATTTTTAATTTATTACATAAATATGTTTTTATTAGAGGTGTTCACAGGTTAAGTTTGATAGGTTAAGTTTCTCCAAAAAAAATTTATGTTAAACTAAATCCAACCCAGTTCATAGTTGATTAAATTTTTTTAAAAATATTCTTTTTTTTAAATTATAATTTTCAAGTATCATCCTAATTAATAAATAACATAACTTTATAAAAATTAAATAAATGTTTTAATCAAATTAATAAATTTATTCAAAAGACATATGAAAAGAAAAAGATAATACAATTATCCATAACATAAGTAGGAGAGTGAATTTTGAATTGGATAACTATGACCAAATTATAAATAAACACAATTCAATCTAATTAGGATGAATTGAGTCAAGTTGGATCACATTATGATAACCCCACTCAATCAACATCCATATATTTTATTTTATTTTATTTGAAAAATCCTTCTTTTATTACAACAATTTTCTTTCTTTTCTTCATTTGTTTGACTAATTTGATATTCACTAAGTTCGTTCAAATTATTTTTTTTTTCTCTTATCACAATCTTAATTCATATTTATTTTATTTTTTTAATTTCGTTCAAACAATATATTGCATTTCAAGAAAAATAAACCTCAATTTTATTAAATTAAATAGCTTCTAAAACACATTTGATCCTTTATATTTTTTTTCTTATATATTTCTATCTATTATTTTATTTTCTTTACATAAGAATGTCTCAATAATTTCAAATAGTGTCCTTTTAACATTGAATCATTCATAACATGATATTTGCTATATTATGATTTTTACTTTTTTTTTATCAAAATATAATTTAATTATTGTTTAGGACTTACAAAAATAAATAGTAAACACGAAAACGAATTTCATATATATGTCTAATACAAGAACATGAACAAATATATTTTTATTTTTAGAAATATGTATAAACAAACTCACACCTCCATTTTTAATTCCTAAATATGACATGAAATGTAGACAAATGATGAAATTTCTAATATATTTAGGGTCATTTAAATTTACTTTTAAAAATGTTTTTTGTTTGATTTTCACTTTTTAAAATAATAAAAGCAACTTATAATTTTCATGTATAAACTATATAAAACACTAAAATAGCAGAAAATGAAAATAGAAAACTATTTTCAATCAAAAAGACTCCCTAATCAGCGCAAGGAATTTCTCAAATAGAACCATAAGAATGATTTCAATAATTTTTGTTAATTATTTCTATTACTACTCTTTAATGCTAATTTTCTAATACTTAATTAAGTTTTAGAAACATTTGTTTCGTTTAGCAATGGAATGTTGGAATAAAACCATTACTTTTCATTTACTTTTTTTAGTTAAAATAAAATAGATAACTTCCTTAAATAAAAATTCGAAAAAGCAAGAATCAGAGATTGTGTAATTATACAAGTGAACAAAAATAATAAAATAATCTACCAAGAAAAAAAAACTCTAATTGTGGTAAAATTCATTTTATTAAGTGAAGTAATTCTCTTTATTATTGTTATAGATGATAGAATTTCACTTAAGAAAATCAAATTTTCCATACTCATTTCCTACTTCTAAGTATCTTACATTAAATATTTTTAAAAAAAAAACTAACTTTGACACAAACTAAAATTTAAAAAAATTATTTATTTAAATATAATGAAATAAATAAATTATTCTATCCAATTTAAAAATATGAAATATAAGATATGCATTTATGTAAAAAAAAGCATTTAAGAGGGGTAGAATTGTCACACAAACAAAATAAATGAAATAAGAATTTAGCAATGGTTAATACAATTCAACTCAGCCGTGGTCACTACTCAGACAAATTGTATTCTTATTAGCATACAGGTATACAGAAAGATAAAAAAAAAAAAAAAAAAAAATAAAATAAAAAAAAAGCAACAAACTAGGGGAAAAACTAAAAAAGACACCATCTCAGCACATTTACCACTCGACATTAGCATATAAGATACATTAATTTTTTTTTCACAATATACACAATAAATATTCCTAAAAGACAATAATAAGGAAGAAGGAAACTGTGAAAAAATTAAGCACCTTGGAAAGACAACCGATCTCGAAGGGTATCAAATATTGATGAAGCTGCCGCATTTTGTGCAAAAGTCAATTTCAACCGACCAAGTAATTCACCATCTTTTGCCTGTGATGCAGCATCCGCGGCTTCCTTCGCCAAACCAATTCGAGCATAAGACTGTCCAAGATAAACAAAAAATCACAAAACTATACTAAAAGGGGATAACTCATTTACTAATTTCAGATAGAAGGTCAGTTAGGATCATTTTTTCTATAAACACTTGAAGAATATGAAAATAAGAAAAAGGTGAAACAAGCTTTTTCATAAACTAAAACTAAAGTATTCACAAGTTAGAAATCTAATTTCAAAATATAACTAATATGAGAAACATTTTACAAATTAGTTTATGCATAAGCTAATTTTAGTTTATAAAAGAGTTTATTTCATTTTTTTCTTCACATTCTTTTCTCTTAGAAGTTAATCTAAACAAACCCAAAGTCTCACTTTTTATAAAAGCTCTACTTTGTGCTCAAAATTGTACTCTATTTATATGATGCTACAGTTTGTAACCTTTCTCGAAGTGCACAACACAATGCTTGCAACGATATAAAAATTAGTTTGACTTCAGCTCGACATTGTACTGAAGGCTACTCAATGGAGTTGTTGTTTCGGATAAATAGCCTTTTTACAGCATTTCTTAATCTCATCAATATCCGAGTTGCAACTTGAATTTTCTATCTTATAGGATATCTTATCCTATGCCTAGTTGTACTTGTTTTTAAATAAAAAAATACCCAATTCCCCAAGAATATCTCTAGGCTAATTCTGTTCCTGCATCATAGTAACAACAAAAATAGTAGTAGTATTGAGGTGATGAAGATTAAGATAATTACGATCACAGGCAGGGTAGGAATTTAGGCAATACTGATGACATTTATATTTATGATCCCTTGATAACTTTATTAACTATAAATATGCTAAGAGAATTTTTTTTTTCTATTTAGAAACACTTATTCCACTTAGCTGTGGTTTATGGCTTTTTGCAAAATTTTGTGTCAATTTCGGCACAAATTGTAGGCTTTATTTACAGGAGACATGATGATTCTTTATGAAACAAGGGAAATTGTTCAAGGAACTATAAGAAAAAACTATGATAGAGGATGGAATTTGAAACGGACTTAGCCCTAGATTGTTTATCATACGATAACTATTAGAATGTGCCTTTTTAGCCATAACCATAAAATCCTTTTTAGCCATACCATTTCAATTTATTAATTCAAATCTCACAATCATGTTGTATGGATACATGTTAAGATGAAAAGTAAAGAATTATGTCGTTTGGAACAAGCACAAAATACCTCAGCTCTTTCTCGAGGGTCTGCAAGTTTTGGGATATATTTAATGGCTTCTGCCTTTTCATCTGCTTCAATGCATGCCTCCACAAATGGCCTAAAACCTATCGATACCAGAACATGTAGGTATTGAATGTTAGAGTAGTAATTAGTTAGTAGCTAGCATAGCTGAAATAAAGAAAAAGTTCATTTCCTCTGCGCTGAAATATAAAACAAAGAGTCAAAATGCTTGATTTGCACCACTCTAATATTTCATTAACATAATGCTGAACTCTTCACAGTGATGATAAACATATGTATCTCACCCATTCATTTCAGATTAGCAGTCTAGACTTTCCAATTCCCTACAAATTATAAAATGAAAATATTAGTCTAAAACTTACCCATTGGAGGTTTCTTCTCCTTTGAAAACTTTTCTAGGGCAACCCAATCCTTGATTGTAGCCAAAGCAAAAACTTTAAGCCAATACCATCTCTTCTCAGACACCTGAGGAGAACAAACGAAATTGTGTGCCTCAAGAAATAATTTACAGAGAAAGAAGGGGGATAGGGGGATTAAAAGAGTTTCTATTTTAATATTTTTGGATTTTGTGTCAACAAATTATTAGTGCAAATAGGCACTTATTAATGTAATTTCCCAACCTTAAATTCTGTTTTCACTTTCAATGCAGCTCGATGATTTCCCAAGACAATACAAGTACGGATTGTATCATTTATACTAGAGTCCACAAAAATGGCCTGCTTTGTAGTCACTTCAAGTTCATGCTGAATTCTGCAGTAGCAACAGCGTTATAATGTTCCTCTTGATCGCATGAAATGAATATTTACTCAACCCATACCAAAGTCTAAAAGTTTCTCCAGAAATATATGAACAGCCTCTTCATACATATATGGAGATATTATCACAACAAGCGTAACAAATAAAATGCTAGATTATTTTATAGTCCTAGTGATTTGACAAGAATTAGTCACACCTTAACAGTTTTGCATGCTCTTCAGCTGCCTTAGATTCGAAGATATGCTCCTTGGTTTCAGCAAAAAGACTTTGTGCCTTCTCAATAAGTTTTATTCGAGGACCATGAAGTGGAGATCCTTTGCTTGCCATCGGATTTTTCCCAAGTTCCCATGATTCTTTCCACAAAAGAAATGCCACATCCTACAAGGATTGACTTTAGACTAAATCCCAGAATTTAAATGAAAAGAAAGAATGTTGAGCATACAAGGAAATGATCTGGCAGACTTGATTAAATCCAAAATATCAGGCATAACAAGTATGATTATAAAGTTTCAGACAGTTGCAACATAAAAAAATTGCAAGGCAGAATCGATAGTAGACCAATGACCAGCTTAATGTAAAAGGCATATTTGGAGAAAAAGAAAACAAAATAATAAAATGCTGTGTAATCAGGATGTGTGGATAGATAAATAGACAATTCCACAAAAAAAGTCTGAGTGAAATGGCAATAACCCGATCACCCATACGTTTGTGGTATATTTGGGGGTGTGAGGCTATAGGGCGAACGGGAAAGGATTAAAACATCATTTCTAATAAAAATTATCTACTTTGATATTCTTTTTACAATAACCTTAATATCCTCATCTTTTATTTATTTTTATAACATTATATAATTTAAAAATAAAAAAAGTTGTCCTCTCCCTCCTTCCCTTTCTCTCATATGTACAGATTCAAAATTAGAAACTACACAAGCAAATCATTGCAAAGAATGAAAACATACTTGAAGTTGTCCGGTTGATAAGAAGAAGTCCTTCAAAAATTCATGTTTATAGAACCTGAAATTGAGATGTGGTCATTAATTCCAGGATGACATGCCCTTTTAACATTGAATAAATCAAATAAGAACACATGAACACAAATATGCCTAAACAAAAAACATGAACAACATAGAAAATGCTGTTCATCTTCTAGTTTAACCACTACATTTCACCCTTCCCTGCCTTTCTTTCTTTATTAAATGTGTACCTCCCAACTTCACCATTTAAGATGTAATTATTAATGAATGGATGATATGTTTTAGGAGATTGAATATGCAAAAACTAGGATGGTAGCAAGAAGAGATTAAAGATCAGAAAATTGGAGAATTACAATAGAGAAATATGTATCTGTGTTGATTAATATTAATAAAAAAAGGATGTTCACAGCAGTTAACTGGGATAGTGGTTTTTTTTTTTTATCAGCAATGAACTGGGATAGTGGTAGCAAGAAGATTAAAGATCAGGAAATTAGAGAATTGCAATAGAGAAATATGTATCTGCTGTTGTTGATTAATATTAATAAAAAAAGGAGGATGCTTCTTCACAGCAGTTACTTCTTCTCAACTGACTCCACAAATTCAGCTCATTTTGAGAATATTTTAGCCTCCCTAACATACAATGCATCTTCCTATTTAACTCCAATTCTAACTGCCAAACGACTGGATTCCTGACGACCACAAATGTCATCCAACTGTTTCTTTTTTTCATTTGTTCTTTTGCACATATGATTCCCAGGCCCTCTTCTTGAGGTTGAGGTCCCATCACACATTGATTACTTCAAACCATTTGGCTTTGGTTTTGATCATCTTTAAGAGGAACAACTATGTTTAGGCTAAAAGGCATGAATATTAATATACAAAGGTTTATACTAGTTATTAAAATTATACCTTAACCATCATATTTCACCTATTTTCCTTTTTTTTAAAAAGTACATGTTCTCCACAGACACACTGTTACACTGAACATTTCAAATCATGTGTTTTTAGTTATAGTTAACAAATGGGAACGCCTAGGAAAAAAATCATGGACAGATTCATAAAAGCTACTAACATCCTCTTGACATAACATTGATACTTACTGCACCTTTGAGGTAAATTGTCCCTAAAGAAGCAAAATGAACATTGAATTGTACAGTAGGACCATAACAGGCACTAAATAAATAGTAGCCAGTGATGCATGGGAAGTAGTAAATGGTTGTGGTAAGATTATTTTTAACTCTGCCTATGGTCTCATAGTCAGTCCCATGCCCAAGCACGACGACGGTGTTAAACCCTCAACATTCAACTTAATACTAATCAAAAACCAAAACGTGGACAAAGAAGGCCACATTAGGGCCAATGAGCAAAGTAGATTGCATGATTTTTAGTTCTATTAGAAGGGCTAAAGGGAGGCCAAAATCGATACTAGAGAAAATTACTAAAATGAAACCTGTGGTATGTGATTCATATGGCTGATCTCACCTACCAGGATAAAGCTATTGTTGCTATTCTAATTCAATCAATCAATCCTACCACCACGTTTTCCTACAGCTACAAGAGGATTTGGGATTGGTATAACAGAATGCAAACATGTCCATGTGGCATTTTATGGAGTAGATGCACACTTCATCACGAACATGGGAGCAAAACTCAGCATTGATAATTAGAGCTCCAAGGAATTGCAAAATAAGACAGTTACCTCAAACCTCACATGACAGTAGAAATGCTTTGGGGCCATAAAAGAAAGACTGAGGCAGGTAATTTAGAGCAAACAAAACATTTTGAGAATTTTTTTTTGTGTAACATGTACGAAAACTTGGACAGCAAGGGCACAGGTTACACTGTAAATAAAGAATGTGACAAGATTGTTACCATTAACAGTTAACAGAATGTCCAAGAGTCTGTTGGTAGCATCCCACTTAATATTTAATATTCAATTAATCAGATGTTCCACATTGGCTAGAAATTTGATCAAAATATTCCTTATAAAACTTGGGCAATCCCTCTCCCTTGAGCAAACTTTTGGAAGTTTGGTAAGTCTATTTCTAGTATTATATCAGCTTTTTGAAGTGAGTTATTTGGTTTGTTATCATAACACAATATTGTACAGTTTGCCATTACATTAAAAACACTAGTGTATGCATCTTATTTTCTTTATTTGGTTAGGAATTAGCAGTGACCTTAATATTATATAACTCGGAGGATCCACACTGTCTCTTGGCTTCTGGAAAATGGTTCAAGGTCACATACCGTGCATAAGTCACAAATAAGTCCCGTGCTAAAGGTCGGGCCTGTATAGTGCCAAAGAACTCCAATGGTTGCCTCTGCATAGAAGAATCGAGCATTGAAAATAAACTCATTTTACTCCATACACATCACATAACAGACTATAAAATATTAAGATTTCCTGAACCAATACCTTTTGCCAAATATGAAAAAGTACAAGGTAAACAAGATCAGTATCCCCACATTCAGTCGCCTTCATCAAGGCTATATCTTCTTCTCCAATGCTTAACAGGAGAGGAACCTGAACATAAGAATCAATGAGTACAATAATAAAATAGCATTGGATAAAACATGGTGGACAATAAATACAAGCCAAGAAAATGGGTTGAAAGATGCATGGAAGGGGACAAGATTAATAAGCCATTAATTTCAACGTGTATAAATACAAGAGAATCAGAATAGCACCTGTTTTGATGAACGAGGCTCGTGTTCAACAAGTAAGGCAGCTAACTTTCTTCGGCCACTTTTGTCTGCATGAGCAGCAACCGCTGCATAGGATATGCCTTTGCACAGTTTTAACTGAGTAAAAGAAAAGAAATTTCAAGCTTTATTGCAAGAAAGTAGAAAGAATTATCAAACAGAGCTTGAAGTGGGGGGAGGAGAACCTTATCCAGCAGAATCTCCAAAAGAGCTGCATCAGGAATTGCCAAGGAAGCAGTTATCTTTGAACATGCCCAGTGCATTATCACCACCTCCTACACAAAAGCAGTCACAAAAATATCAAACTCACATGTATACTTAAAGAAGACTGCTAATGTGCTGATGATATTTATGGCAAGAAGGAGAGAGAAAGAGAAGAAAACAGTCTATTCAGTTGCTGCAGTTGTTAGATCCACATAGTATTTTCATACAAGTTCAGTTGTACTCTTATACTAAACACCCGCATATAAAGAAGAGTAGTGACTATCATACCACTGGGAATGTTCCACCCAGCACCCACCCATAAAATGTGGTTAAAAATGACAGCATGGTTATTTTATATGGTTACGCACAACTGTAAATATGGTTTAACTTTTTCTCACAAAGGGTTTAAGGGTAAAAAAATGTGATTATATACAACTATCGATTTGTGCTTGTGGCACTAACAGTTAAATGTCTCAGCAGGTGGTTAATGTGTAGTGAGGTTATTGAAACTTTGAAATGTCCAATAGTAGTTAATTTTGTGTGACAAGTGGTTGAGAGTAAATGAATGTGATTGAATCTAATTGTCAATACTTGTGGCAGTAATGCTTAAATATGCCTCACAACACAAGTGATTATTAGTGTAACAAAGTTATTGAAATATCTAATGGCAATTAATTTAGCTTAGTTCAGTGTTCAGGTTCATTGTGCATGTGATTAGTTAGGTGCAGGTTCATAGTTAGAGGGAAATTGGGACCTGTGTCTTCTGATGCACCCCTGCAGGTAATGGACCTCATCCTCCATCCAATTGTGTATAATGTAGAAAGGAGGCGGCACATAGGTAGAATAGAGAATGATTTGGGAAGTGTAGTAGCGGAGGTTGTTATGAATGAGAAAGATGGCACTGAAAGACTGGACACTTGGCAACACAGAAGGGAATGTGAATATGAAAAGAATGGAAGGAAGTAAGGAGTTATTGGATGGATCGTAAAGAAATTCAGAATGGCTGCAGCCACAGGGCAGCAATGGCATTTTGCTTCTTTGATATTATTCTCTTATTTGCTGCTCTAATTTTAATGATTCTATATTCCATGCATTTGAAGCTTGCCCTCAGTGGATTTCCTTCTAATTTTCATAGCTAAAATAAGAACTTGTCATACTAATTATTAAATTAGTTTAGATTAGATTAATATATATTTAGTTGACAACTAGAGTGTGCATTGACACCTGTTTTCAACTCCAATCGAACCACTGTTCTGCCATGACCTTTCCAATCACCACAGTTATCTGACATAATCATATCAGCAAGCCTTGAGAACCTGCCTCCATCAGAACCTCCTACACTGCCCACGTATCCCAGTTACATGAGGGTGCATCCAGAAAAAGGTCTAGTTGTCACCATTAATGACATTTGACTAGCCTGGATATCCTCAATCCAGATCTAGATTCATTTTTCCTTATTGCTCCTTGAGTTGACATATATTTTATTAAAGACATTACAATTTACAACATGCATTGAAGAAATATGCAAAGACACCTGTTTTATCAATTATGTCAGTGCTTTCCTCTGTACTGACAAATTGCATGGAAGAAACAAATGGTACATCAGCAGGACTTAATAAAGGTCCATAAAACAGTCAACCATATATGCATGCTATACTTTGATGCACATGGCTGTTGTGTAATTCTTGCATTTTTTAAGGGGATTTCTTTGGATGAGAAGAGCAGCAACCTTGGGTTAAAACCTATGATGCATGAATCTGGTGTGTGCCAGATACAATGCATATCCAATACGACAATACGCTTATTTTGAAAATAACACAATACGATCCGTGGCAGATTCATATTTAAAAATGTATAAAAATTCTTAAAATACAATAATATATAATTGCAATTGTGCGGATCCAAATTAAGATCACATTTTTTAGACATTGTCAAAATAAAAAATTATAAATTATTGCCATCATAAAAGTATTAGTGCTTCATAGATTGGATATATCATTGATAAGTATCGGTAAAGTATCCTAGAGTATCAGATCCGGATATGTGACACAAATTGAAGTACGGGTGCATCAAAAGATAAAACTAAGCAATTAGCTTCCACATGTGCAAACTGTAAAATACTCTATTTTTAATATTATAAGACTGAATTTCCTTAACATATGTTGAAGGATTGGGTAGCATAGCTTCATTAAAGTTTTCTTCTATTGTGTCCGGTTGAAGTTCCTTTTGTTATAAAGAAAAATTCTTATCCTCCTAACTCATCGGAGTTGTCTTTCTTTTGTCTTAATGAATTTCTTCTTTATCCAAAAAATATAATGGCAACAGCATCAAAGACTTGACAAGTGATGCACAAATTTCTGATTTGCAAAATAGCATCCAAGACTTGACATTGATTCACAAACTTCTGAGCATATAACGGGAAGTTTCAATCTTGTTAGTCATTAGGTGTGCCACACAGCCATCAACCAAAATGCACAAAACTATACAATACACACAAACTTACTTGATTCATCCCAATATATTCTGATATTTTCAGTGCAAGCAGATGTCGGTGAGCATTAATCAGGCGACCAATCAGAACAGATGGTGTAAGCAACTGATGACAAAAAGTTAATTCAGTACAGTGTCAATACAGGCAATTTCAGCACTGATATAAACAAGTAAGCCTTAAAAACCTTGTATTGCTGAATACTAAGAGGAATGCCAATGTCAGGGCTGCGCACTGCATTCAAGACCCGCAGAATTTTACACATCTCTTGGATACAATCACGTTGAAAATTGCTGCCAAAGTCAACTGGATATCATTACCGAGAGCAAATATCAGAAAATATGTGTGTCCCTCTTTAATCTTGAGACATTCACTATCAAGAACAATGTAATTAAGACAACAAAACATTTTTATATAAATATCCCCAGTATATAAATCAAACTCACCTACAAAAGGCCTGCCCATAACTGGCTGCCCTTAAGAGAGTTTGCTGGCGTGAAGCGTCAAATTCATGACCTGCAGCATCAACACAAGCTTCAACTGCCTCAGGAAGGGACGATTTTATCAATCTCAAATTTTCATCAGCCTGGGAAATGACAATAAAATCAGAATCTCATTTATAAGCATGAACAGTTTGATGATGCCATAATTAAAATCCAAATGAAGACCTCAGACATCAACTAAGATCCAAATATAGTAAGGTCTTTTTTCTTAGTTTTAATACCGAAAACAAGTCATAAATCATCCACAAAATTCTTGTTTGATTGATCCATCATTTTCCTTTCTGTTGCATTAAATTAGAAAAAATAAATAAATAAACTCAGATTCAATGAGCCAAGTTTAACTACATTTTCCATTACTGGAAATAGTAGTCATTCTTCTTTTCCTTTAAATTGTAGCAAAATAAATGTATATTGCGTTGTCAACAGAAAGCAATGTTCGAAATGTTCAACTCTAATGATTTAAAATATACTTGATTTGTGTAGAAAGCTGTAAAAGCCTAAAATATTAACAATAAGTAAGACATATTTGATTATTCAATTTAGTTGTTGTTTACTAACAAACTAAAATAAAATAAAATCGGATAGCAACGTTACAGACTTCCACAAATAGAACAGCATCAAAGTGCTCAACAGAGAAGAAACTAGTGAATCTATATTTATATATTTAAATAAAAGGCTACACCCAAACATCTAACACGGACAGATTCTTGGTAAGAATTAGCCTATCAATTTATGGCTCAAAGCACATCTAGTCGCTAACAACTACAACAGACAAGCAGAACAAGCCTAGTAAAAGAAGAAAAACCAGTTAGCTGGCACTTGGCAGTGAGTAAATATGAATTTAATCAATGGCACTGATTGAATTCACTTATTTAAGATACTACCAGATAAGGCAATGGGTCAATTCTTGAAGATATAGGATACAATGCATTTAAGATACACATTCAAAAAATTAAAATGAAGAATGTATATGTATGTGTGAATTAAAAATTAACGTACTTTATATGAGATCAATTTTTGTAAGTGTACAGCTGCAGTTATTAATCAAGTACATTTTTTTTGAAGTATTATTATATATGTTTTCTACTACATAATAAAAATATTTAACACAAAATATGCAATACATAGTATATTAAAACGAAAATATACATATTAAAGTAAATAATATAACAATGAAATAGGTTTTACACAGTATTAGAGTAGTGTTACTCAACAGAGATATTTTAGTTTAGGCACATTGTACGGTTGTCTTTATATTCTAACTAACTCCAAGTCAGTTGGGTCTGTCACAGGTAGTTTAGATGTTTGTTACAGGCAGTTCAGTATATCTGTTTCAGATAACTTTCTATACTTGTTTTACGCAGTTACTCTTCACAGTTACAAAATCCATCTTCACATAAATTCTCAAATAACTCAACCAGAAACTGTTTGGTCTATTCACAGTTTATCATTTTCTCACATTTTTGGGGTGTTCTTGTTTTCCCCATCTTAGACCTTAAAATAGTCATAAACTTCAATTCTGCTCACAAGAGTGTGTTTTTCTTGGCTATTTCACCTCTCACTAAGGCAACAAGTGCCATGCTGCTGATGGTCGCATATCCAAAGATGTTTTTATTAGTCCTGGTTCCCATACACTGAGTTGGTCTCATAGTTCTTTTATTTCCACTACTTCTGTTTCTGTTCCTCTCACTATGTCATCTCCAGCACCTACCACTTCCCCTGCGCCTACATCCATACCTTCCTTTAAGCCCAACAACAACATCAAATTCATCAGTCTCACAAGTCTGTCCCTAATCTTGCACCTCCCTCTCATCCATCTGATACTCAGTCTGTGCAAACAGAGCAAAATCTGTATTGTCAAGTCTCATGTCCACCCCACTCTCCTTCTAACTCCCCTTGAACTTAAAAACTGCAAAACAGGCCCTGGCCAGTCCCACCTGACATACTGCTATGAAAGAAGAATATGATGCTTTACTTAAAATATACTTGGACTCTTACTTCTCAATCTTCTAATCATGGTACCATCAGCTGTAAGTAGAATTTTAGAATAAAATATAATCCCAATGGCTCTCTTAATAAATATAATGCAGACATGTGGCTCAAAGATTTCATCAACAACATGGTTTTGATTACAATGACACTTTTCTACAGATTATTCTTACTCTTGCTCTCACACATAAGTGGCCTATAAATCAGCTAGATGTCAATAATGGTTTTCTTTGTGAAGAGGTACATATTTCTTAACCTCCTGGTTTGAGAACTGTACCGACCAGTCCTCGGGTGTCGTTGACCGCTAGTAATGATAGAGCCACGTAAGTTGGGTCCCACGAGCGGCGTGGGCCAGTGTCTCGCAAGGCAAGTGAGCCAAGGTGTCAAAGAGTGGTCAAGCGTTGATCACCAGGATGTACTGATGTGTCCTCGGCAATATAGTGAGGACGATGAGAGATCGGACATCGGTGACTCGAACAGCAGAGCTGAGCCACGAGAGGAGGATCCCAGACCACACATCAGTTATCAATTAGGGAGAAGCCTAGATCACGAGGGGTCCATGCATGTGGTGTAGATGACGCGTTCAAGCGTAACACGAGTAAAGAGCCACTGGAAGAGATACGACCTGTGAGGGTCACGTTTCAGGGGTAAACTGCATGCATGGCACGTAAACAGCTAGGGCACTCCTAGGACGGATGGCCCCAGAGATTAGGTGCACAAGTTGGTACCCAGGTGGTCATCCCGTCGGAGGTTGCACTCCAGTAAGGGAGCCTTACGCACTAGATTGCCCTAAGAGTGGGTGATAGGGACGTTAAGGCACACCCTCAGTAACACCTAATTGCGGTTAGCGGAAACCCTAGAGTATATAAGGGGTAGCGATTTACACGCTAATTTCTTACGCAAGTTTACACATATTACATAAGAGTTTTTTACAGCTTACCTTTGGTGTTTCCTAGCCCTATACTGACTTGAGCGCCGGAGTGCAAACGGCCTCTAGGGCGCCCTTTGTCTTTGCATTTTCAAGTGTTTGATCGAAGAAAGGCACGAACGAAAGCAAGGATAATTGGGCGTGTGATCGTCGTAGACGCGCGAAGATAATCGAGTCAACCGGCAGGAACAAGAACCCTGATAAATCTCTTGTATGCAGACTTAACAAATCAATTTATGGGCTTAAGCAAACCCCTCAGACCTGGTTTGATAGATTAAAATCTACTCTTTTTAGTTTGTTGTTCAAAGCCAGGAAATGTGTTCCTTCACTCAGTGTATTTTCTTCAAGAAGTTGTGGTTTACATTTTGGTTTATGTAGATTACATCATTATAATTTATAACTAGCATCGATTCTTCTACAACACAGCTCAACTCAATTTTCTCACACAAAGTTCTTAGTGATCTAGACTACTTTATTGGTATTGAGGTAATATCATAAAAAGATGCTCTTTGGTTCTCACACAAAACAAATACCTTCATGATCTTCTTCGAAACCAAAAGTGGAACAAGCTAATCCTATTTCTTCACCCATGATTGGTGGCTGCAAGTTGACTAAACAAGGTTCTGATCTTGTTCTTGATGCCTCTCTTTGTCACTCATTCGTAGGAGCTCTACAGTATGTTTCTATAACTCAACTAGAAATTAGCCTTTTAGTGAACGTTTGCCAGTTCATGTCAAATGTTTTAGAAAAACACTGGACAGCAGTTAAATAAATTCTAAGGTATCTCAAAGGTACTGTGTCTTTGGATCTTCATCTTCAACCTGCACAGTATCAAGCTCCTTTAACTCTGCAAGCTTATTGTGAAGCAGACTGGGCCTCAGACCCTGATGATAGAAGGTCTACATGTCATGCCTCAATTTATCTTGGTCCTAATTTTGTTTCTCGGTTGTCCAAAAAAGCAAACAGGTGTTGGGCATTCCAGCACAAAGTCTGGCCCTTGCAGCAGCCAAAGTCATATGAATCAGACTTTACTTTCTGAACTGAAGGTTCCTCATTCATCTCCACTTATTCTCTGTGACAATTTAAACACCATGACTCTCTCTCATAGTCCTATTTTCCACTCACGGAAAAAAACACATGGAATTAGATAGATCTATTCTTGTTCATAAGGAGGTTCTCAGTAAAGAAAGTTAGTCATCTTCCTGCCACTGATCAATATGCAGATGCTCTGACCAAAACTTGCTCTCCCACTGTCTTTTTGATCCAAGCTCAAAGTGGTTCCTTCTTTTCAACCCCCTTGAGCATGAAGGGGAGTATCAGAGTATTGTGGATGAGCTTAAATCTTTCTTTTATTTTTTTAATGTAAAGTGGGTCAATTAGTGACCCAATAGTCCAACCATTGACACATTGCCCTAGAGGTCACTGACCAAGCCAGTTTTCACAACACTAACTTCTGTATACAGGGACAAAAAAAGGGATGTTATGCAGCACCGACTCTAATGATGCAGCACCACCACCATGTCAAGACAAATCTATCCACAAATTTTATATTTTCAGAAAACATGTATCCAAACCATATCAGATATTTTACTTTTTATTTTTTAAAATAAAAGGATAATGAATACTGATAGGAAACATATCTTTCCTGTATCTGTACATGGCAAAAAATGGTATATCGGTGCATCAGAGATTGACACTTTAACATATGTTCTACATAGAATCAAAACTACAGAAATCTAGAATGATGTATCAGTCTAGCAACAGTAAAATAATTGCACAAATAACCTCTCTACCTTGGCACTTCGCCTATCAAAATGATCCAGGGCATCATATAGTAAAGCAGCAGGTGATGTACTTCCAATTGTGAATATTGAAACAGTGGAATCAGGCACCCGCTGTAGAAATTCCATACTAGTGTTGGACAATATCCTCACTCCATCACACTCAGGTATAAGAATTATTGGTTCATCATAAAGGTAGTGAACTGGTTCTCCATCAGGACCCATCATTAAAAGCATATCATCCCAGTACAACAGCACAGCATCCATTCCACACCAAGCAATCTGTTCCGGAGGAAGGGCTGACTGCATGCACAAAAGCAATTAGAGTTAAGGGTGACATGGAAGCTACCAATCCAAACCTAATGAGAAATAGGATAACAATGGTTTATAGGTACGCAAACACACACATAACAAATAGAGTAGAAAATTCACAACATAGAAATTATATAATATTAGATACACCCATTTTTGTGTTAAACAGCACATGATGGTGGCAACAAAATATAATTTACAAAATAACAAATTAAATTGATGCAGAACACAAAATTCAAACTTCCACTACACGCATACAAACAACAAATTCTTAAGCATTATGACTTTCTGTATCCTACAAATTTGAATATATGCAAACACAACAATTTCAATATATACAAACACAACAATCTGTATATACAAACACAACAACTTGCATATATACAAACACTAGAATTTGAATATACAGAGACACAAGTATATAGAAACAGTGTGTCTATGTTTATACATACACAAAAACACATCCATAACAATATTAAGATCATAAACAAACGTCTCGTTAATGATTTAGATATACCCCCATTTTCATAACTTAGAACTTGATATACTTAAATAAGTCAACACCATCCGAAGATATCTATCAAATAATGACTTGACCTTACTCCAAACTTTTGGCTACATTCATCCAAAATAAAATTCCCAAGCAATGTACCATGTCCAAGCTTTAAAATTGTGGTCACCACACAGCGCTGAAGTTTCATTACGATCCTTGGTATAACGAAAAAGTTGCAGACAACTGTGCTATTCAGTCATGGAGACAGAGACTAAAAATTCCTTGACAAATATGGCGCATGGTCATGGATTGTTTTCTAAAACCATGATCATGTTCCACAAACTATATGAACACCTCCCAAAACCCATAAAATATAACATGTATGAAGAGGGCTAGCAAACACACTTGTTCTGATACACATCTTTCTTTTCGTTAAATATTGTTAAAAATTATAAAAATCATGACCAAGACTATGGGTTACTACTCGCATTTCTCTAACACTCATTTCAACTTCAATACCAAAAACAATCTCACACTCAGACCAACCCATAACAAACACAACCATTTCAATCCACCCAAAGCATGATTCTAAAACCCACCTCGCACTCCCTCTCGATGATAACGCCAGTCAAGTCCGAAGTAGTCACCAAAAGCTTCCCGTCATGCGTAAACGACGCGAGCCACTTGCCGTCGCGTGAAACCACCATCTTCTGCAGTGGTCCACGCAGAACTCCCTCCCCGAGCCTCTGCACGCCATCCTCCTCCACAGCGAGCACCACAGCATCATCCACGCCAAGCAAAACCTCAACATTCCCCGAAACCGTATACTGCGGCTCAATCACCGCCATACAATGAGGCATCTCATCGATCATGGGATCCGCGAGCTTCACCGCCTTAGGGTTCCTGAAATCCGCGATGCAGAAAAGCTGGTTCGCCTCGGTGATGCAAACCAAGCCATTCCCCCAAAATGCACAATCCGCAACGTTGTCCTCGAAGCACTCTTTTCCTAGAGAGAGGTTAGGTTCGATCAAGTTCGCGTGGACGTCGTAGCGGTAGACAGTGCCGTCCTGGACGATGCAGAGGAGCGTCTGGTCGTCGGTCCAGGACATTCCGATTAGGCGGCCGCCGGAGTGGCGCCAGACGGTGTCGGCTAGGGGGCGGCCGGAGGAAGAGAAGAGGCGGAGCTTGCGGAGGGCGGACTCCGCGTGGAGCTGGACGATCTTGGAGTCGTCTCGGATGACGGCAACAGGGCCGCCGAATGGCGCGACAGCGACCTTGGTGCGGGCGAGGTCGACGTGCTTCCACGGCATAGGGTAGAGCTCGGGCTTGCGGTAGTAGCGGTTGTAGAGGAGCTGCCACTCCGCGGCGACGGAGACATTGGCCATGGAGGGGGTGGGTGGAAGAGCGCAATGCAATTGTTACGGTTATGGTTTGGGATGTAATCAGAGGGTGAACATTGATCGATCGCACTGTGGCTACGGTTCAGGGGAATTGGGAAGAGGAAAGTTGTATACAGGAACAGAGAGTCAAAGAGCGAGAAAGAGAAATATGATCAGATTAAAAAAAGTTTAATAATATTTAAATGTGAATATTTTTATATCAAATAATAATTTTTTAGTATATTTAGAATTTATTTTATCAATTATAATTTGATTTAAATTAACAAGTTATAACCTAGTCTTGATATTTAAATACAAATACTTTTATATATAATATTATTATTAATAAAACATGAGAATAAAATTGTGTAATACTACACGGAATTTATTTAAATAAAAAAATTGAATTATAAGAGAAAAATAATGAATTATAATTTTTTTTTAAATCACAACTAGCTACTGTTACAAAACACAATATCACAATATCAATAATGCACTTAAAAATTGCACTTAATAAGAATGAAAATAGTAGTTAAAGGAAGTCAAAATTAGATATAAAAAGAATAATTTAAAATAATAGATATCAAATTGACAAAACTTATAAAAGGTGAGACCTAGAATATAACAATATTGTTAAATTTTGAGTGTTTGACTACATAAATATATTAATTCAATATATTTAAAATAAAATATACATAATAAATAAAATTAAAGAAGCAAACTGCACAAGCAAAAACACAAAAATACTTATGTAGAAATAAAAGTCACTTAGGAAAAAGAACATATCAATAAGACATGAAATATACATGTGATTTCGTGTAGCTCACACAATATTACTTTGAATCACGTGAGATTATTGAATAAACAAATTTGAAATAAGGCAACACATGATCAATTAGAGCATAGCATGCAAAACATATGCATGAACTCACGGAGAATAGTATAAAACATAAATTGTATACAACAAATTTGTAATAAGTGGCAAAATTTAACAAAATGAACACGAAAAATAACAAATGAATGCATAGGTGTTTTTGTTTAACTGCTAGAATTTGAGCATGTCCATATGAGATTATTATGTTAACAAATTTGAAAGCACATGACGTACATGTAAAAATTGTATTGGAAAAACATACACTTGAAAATATATTATATTCATTACAATTTTGTAGTGGAGAAGCTAAGCTATTAAAACAACTTTCACGTAAGTGACAAAACATAACAGAATGAACAAACAATAGCAAATGAAATACATAGGTATTTTTTCTTTAGCTGTCATAATTTGAGTGTTGAGCAATATTAGATTATAATGTCACACATTTGAATTAACACAACACATGACATATATGTAAAAATTGTGGAGGAAAAATATAGACCTACAAATAAAAGTAACCCAAAAGTAATAGAAATTATAGAAAGAATAACATATGAGATATAGAAGAGTGTATTGCATAGTTTTAGTCTTACCACCTTAAAAGAAAGAGTATGCAAAATTTTCTTTTTCCCAAAAGTAAAGATGTTAATAGAGAGTAATACGCAACAAAAACATTTTTAAAAGATATTATATTCATTACAATTTTGCATTGTAGTAGTACAACAATGATTACAAAACACTATATCACCCTGCAAGTAATAAAAAAACAAAATAAATACATATAGTGAAAAACAAAATTATAAATGCGAATTATGAAAGTTATGTCAATAATATTAATATACAAATATATAGTCCAAAAACATAAAGCTAAAAGTCACACTGACCAAAAACATAACATAAATTACAAAAGGAATTAACATATCAAATATTGAAGTGCAATTTTGTACCTATGAAGATTTAAGTGTTGACTTCATTAAATGATTAAATCAACACAATTGAAATAAGCCAATAAATTATGAGTTAAAAAATATAAATGAGAAGGATAACTCTTTTTTGGTCCAAAAGCATAATTGTCATTAGGAAGCCATGTGGAAGGAGATTATTAACTTCATTTATGAAAAATTAAAAAATTAAAAATAAAGTCAGTACAGATAAGATAATGTTCATATCTCATATGTATGATACTATGTTATACGTATGATTAAAAGGCATGGACATTGGGCTTGAACTTTTATTTATTTTTTTGTCCAAAATCAATTTTGTCATTACCAATGAGCATGGAATGAGATTACTAGATTCATATATTAGAAATAAATAAATAATTAATGAAATTATTACAAAATAAGTTAATGTTGATGCCTCATATATATCATATAATGTTATATGAGTACTTAAAAATACAAAACATAGAAACTTTACACATGACAATTGTTATTAATGAGAAATAGGCAACAAAATATTTAAAAACTATACTTTATATTGATTACAAATTGTAGTGGAGAATCACAATTGTGATTACAAAGCACATTATCATTCCTAAAAGTAATAAAATATAAGAATAAATACATATAATGGATCACAAATTATTAAGAACTATATCACAGAAGTGCAGATTTGTACTTGTGAAGATTTTCAGTGTTATCTTCATCAAATGTTTAAATTAACTAACACAGTTGAAATAAGTCAATAAATTATAGTTTGTAGTGGAGAATCAGTGTTGTGATTACAAAGCAAATTCTCATTCCTAGGAGTGATAAAAAATAAGAATAAATACAGTTAGTAAAAACCAACACTTTATAAATTTGAATTATGAAAGTTATCCTAGTAACCTTAATGTATAAATCATAGTAAAAAAACATACAGGTACAAATCAGGTCAGAAGAATTTTTGTGTCCAAAAGCAAACCTATCATTGTAAAGGAGTATAAAATGAGATTGTTAGTTTCATATATGAAAAATAATGAAACAACAAATGAAATCACTTTAAAATAACAAATGTTCATACCTCATATGTATGATGTTACGTAATGTTTAAACAAAAATCAAATATTTTATCGTACACGACATTAGTAGTTGAAGTAGCTACATTTCCATCTTCATCCAAAATTAGTATTTTTAACCCTTTCTTAGATTTTAACTCTAGAAACAACAACATATAACTAACCATGTGTGAATATTAGACGTAGAAGATAAACTCAATTTTAGAAAGTGTTTGACATTGACTTTTATTTATATTCATTATAAAGCACAAGGATATTGGAAATTGTCTTAAAAGGCAATCCTGAATCTAAAGGAATCAAGTTCATTCTAGGTATAAATATGTTATCGCCAACGTTTTTCCCTGTATTACAGTAACACCAATAACATTCTTCCCCAAATCATTGAATTGTAACATTGTTCCATCACATAGTTCATTTGCTTTATCAATATTACTTAAAAGCATTATAGGTACATTGACTTTCAGTTTAAGGCAATGATTAGGAATTCCCAGGCATCTTATATCATTCAAAAAATCTTATGTAAGCCACTCACCTTAAATGTCTTGTTGTTCATTAGATTGACAAGTATTAAAGATAAGATAAACTCATTCACTTGATTTATACATTCAGTTGTAGGACAAAGTTTTGTCCTTTCATAAAAATAAAAATAAAACAGAGTTCATATTATGCAGAAATCTAGGATAAAAAAATTCCACCAAATTGAGTAAAGGTGACTTACTATTTTCAACTAAAAGATGTTGATGTATTTCAACAATGCCTTCACCTATTTCATTTAAGTTCATATCTTTGTCTCCAATCTTCAGGATTCAATCAACAAATTATTTGATGCATGTTGCACTTTCAACTAATTGCTCATTGCGTAAAGCAAAGCGGAGTTCATTCCAATATCTGATTGGAGGGTTATGTTGTCACTTAAGATCTCAAGAATGGGCAATCCACAAGTCATGGCACCCTCTTGGAAACTAAGGGTTGTTAAGACAACCCGACGCTCATAGTCAACGTGGTGGCATTCGAAGATTTGCTCAACATTCATTTCCCAGTTTAAGTATTCATCGACACTAGTCATTCCATGAAAAGAAGGAAGAGTTATTTTAGGTTCACGAAAAGTAGAACGGTCATGATTGTGAGGATTTTTTGAGGGTTTTGGTAATAGTTAGTATTATGATGGTTGCTATAATCATTGTGACTATGAGGGGGGTTAAGATGGTGATCACTGGTGCGGTGATGGGAAGGCTCCCTATGTCGACTGTGAGACCGATGAGGTTTTTGGTAACGTTTAAGCACAAGTTGATGTAAAAGGTTTCGAATTTTTGTTAATTGTAAATCATGGTTTTGAAGAGTAGCATTGATATCGATGAGAGATATGGAGTATTTAAATTCCCATGCACACTGGAATGATGCGAAGGATCACTCATGATGGCAATAAGATGAGCAACTAGAATAGACAGGGAGAGGTGAAGTTTCAAAAGAAAAAAAAATTGAGAACAAAAAACTTCAAAATAAAATTTGCACAATTGGTTTGAAAGAAAAAAAAAACAACTAAAGGGAATCCAAAAAGCGCCAAAGGATGAGAGTTGGTTGGACAGGGTGAGGTGCATACTGTGTGTGAATTGTTTTGAGCAAGATTAAACCAAACAAAATAGAAGACAAACCAAGGGAATTACACACAACACATATTAAACGGTGAAAAAATTCAAAGAAACTACAAAGGAACCGATCAAACCGAAAAAATAACAAGAAACAAGTGAAGAACAACAAGGATGTGCAACGAAACATACCAGGAAATGGAGAAGGCAAGGTGTGCTGATTTGGAGTGGTAGAACAACTGTTTCAAACGATGGAAACCAAAGAGAAACCGTAAGAAAACAACAAGAAAATGCAAAAATTGAAGAACACCGAACAAAAGTAGAGGTTGTGCAACAGAATGCCAATGAAGATGTTTGATGAATGTTCCAATGAAAATAAACGGTGGAAAATTGTTTTTAAAGGGTGGAAACAAATTATAATCGGTGAAAAATGATTATAAACGGTGGAAAACAAAGAATTATGAACAAACAACCAAGAATAAGTATGAACCATGAAGAACAAGACTTGACGGGAATTTTTTGTGTGAAAGATGACTTAGTTTGACCAAAGGACCTTTGTTGTGCTCTAATCCATTTGATGCAATCCAAGATCTTGATTGTGAGAATGAATGGAGTAATGCAGTGGAATGAATTGTAGATGATATAATCAAATGGTAAAGAGGTGTTAGGGTTACGGTGGTTGACAATGCAATGAAGGGGAAGGAGGTTTAGCCAACCTTCCAAAGTTCACTAGGCCAAAAGAGGCTCACAAGAAAGAGAGATTTGGGAAATAATGAGTTTCAATTATAAATACTTCATTCAATAATGTGCAAATTTGAATACCTGTATGAAGTTTAGGGTTTTTATAGATGAAGGTGGTTTGTTCCTTAAGCTACCATAACTCTAGTTAAGTAGACTTTGTTGGGTTTAATAGTGCCAAAGTTCAAGAGGGGGGTGAATTGACCTTTTAAAACTTTCTCGCAGAAACAATGTTTAATCCAATTTTACAGAAAATAAATCGATTTATGTGAAAATGAACAGATTTATTTCAGCACTGTTTTTGTTTGAAACGCTTTTAATACAACAAGGTTAACCACAAGACTATGCAGATAGATTTTCCAGATGCACACACACAGATATCAGATTGAAAAACAGTGAAACACAAAACAACAAGCTTCAATTTCAAGCAAGTGATTAAGGTTCAACTGATAGCATGCTAATTAATTGAGTGACCTTTGCAAACAACCTGTTCCAGTGGCTTTTAACAGACTATGAGTGTTCTTCTTGATGTCAAGCAATTTTCCAGAAATTAAGAACAATGAATCACAGAACAGCAAGCTTCAACTTTAAGCAATTGTTTAAGGTTCAATTAATAGCTTTGACAGTTTCTTGAGCAACCTATCACAGTCAATCTGTTCCAATGGCTTTTAGCAAATTATATATGTTCTTATCAGATTCAAACAACTTTTTCAGAAATCAAGAACAGTATGCACAGTGCCCAGAAAGAACAGATTTATTTTCAATTGAACAGATTTATTTCTTTGCTGTTTTATCAATTATGCAGAAACGAAATTGCAGAGAGTGAGAGAGAATGAACACAAGCAGTTATACTGGTTCACTCAACTGAGCTACATCCAGTCTTCACCAACAATAGGTGGAAATCACTAAAACACAGTACAACCAAGTACAATTCCCACTGTTCTTGAAACCTACAAGAACTTAGGTACTCTTGCTGAAAAAACCTATTTCAGCACACACACACCCACTCTTCAAGAACACCTATCAAGAAGAGTGTTCAACCAAACTTTTACAAGAAATGAGAAGTGAAACGACTACACCTGATTGAGGATACAAAGATCTGCCTTAAACCAGTAGGCAAGATTGCTAGAACAGTAGCAGCACCTCACACCAAGCTTTTGGAACCAAACCAAGAACAAGCACTTTGTGATTTTTGAAATCTTTGAAGAACAAATGCTAATCCTTTGTAAACACTTAACTCTCTGCTGTCAAAACTTGTTTTTACAAAAGTATGAATCGGTATTAATCTCAGAAACAAGTTTGCATTTTATAGAAAGCCAACTTATAACAGATTTTTGAAAAATAGTTAAAGCTGTTATAAAATGAACAAATTGAAAATAAAATGAACAGATTTATTTTCAAGAGCAGTTAGAGAATTTGTTAAGTGAGGAGACTTAGTCAACCATTCTGGTGCTGAGATAAAACTGAAAAACGTTTAAGCTTGACATGGCACCAGAGACAAAAAGAATCTATTCATTTACAGATGAACAGATTTATTTTTCAAAACGAAAACAGAGAAAGTTTAACTATTTAAAACTCAGTCGTTTTGAAAAAAAGAAGACTTAGTCAAAATACCTGATGCACAAAATCTAATTTTTACAAGACTTAGCCAAGGCATCAGTGTAAAAATGAATCTGTTTATTTAGAAAAGAACAGATTTATTTTTATGCAGTAAACGTGTTTTTTGTAAAACATGTGAAAAACAGTTTAAGAAAACTTATGCTTGTTCTTATCACATGGCCAGTGGTTATGAGGTGAGTTACTCAGCAAAAAGCCCACTCTTAGACAACCTCTAAGCACTACCTAAGACATACTTAAAGCAAAGCAAAAAACAAATGAAATGTACATATAAGTCTTCATCAAACACTACATATACGCCTTCATCAAACACAATCTTGAAGGGGCAGCAACCATCTTCAACAATCTCCCCCTGTTTGATGGAGACAAATCCCCATAGCTAACCTCATAGCTTTGTTGCTTTAAGTACCTGCACTGCACCAGATTTTAAACCAGAAAAAAACAGCAACATTGCATAACATGCAGAATTAGTTTAAAGGTGCAGAATTAACTCCCTGTTTCAGCTAGCTTCACCTAGCATGGTGAGCTATTTTTCTCCCCCTTTGGATTCATCAAACATCATATAAGCATAGGGAATAAAGGGATATAAAGCAGAAACCATAATCATAATAGTTCAGAAACAGAAAACCAAATTGTTCAGCATTACAGAAACTTGAAAACTGATAAAGAAAGCATTAAAAGCAGAAAACTATTGATCCTTGTAGTAAAGCTCTGCAAGTTGTGCCTGAACCCCTTCAATATGATCATTAAGGTGTTGAAACCTTGCTTGAGTAATCTCAAAGTGTGCCCTTTGTTCTGCAGACATGACCTCAAGACGATACAGCACTTGCCTTTCAAACATAGACATTGGTTCTCCTCGGTATTCTGGACCTTGATAGGCAACTATGGCATTTGCAGCAACTTCCTCATGTTCAGATTGGGTAGCAGGTGAGTCATCATCCATAGGAACAGCTTCATCCTCATCCTCATGTTCTGCTTGAGGGTCCTTCTCCTTGAGAACCACCCACTTGTCTTCAATTTTGTGAAAACCCATTTTGGTGAGAGTTGAAGTATCAATCTCACTTACAGCTTTGATAGGGTCATTTCTCTCATTTGTAACATCAACACCAAAGTAATCAATTAATTTGGAAACAAGAATAGCATAGGGAAATCGGTAATCAGCCAACCTTTTTGACTTGAGCATGTGTTCATTGACAATAAACACCCAGTTTACCTTAATCTGGTTCATAATGCAGTATAGGAGAATGAGATCCTCTTCATGTAAGACAGCATGGTTTGTTCCTCTTGGAATCAGTTGCCATGCTATGATGTATCCAACTAGACGTGGAGTGAGATTCAAATGCCCTGCATGGAACCTGTTTATACTCTCTGTAGGATTCCTCATGCAACTCTTATAATATTGCAGCTTGTTGAATTCTGAAATTCCACTGGTATTTCCCTTTCCTACTTTCAATCCAGCATATTTTATTCCAGCCACAGAGTTTCACACCTCACTTGTGATCTTCATCTTAATTCCTTTCACATAAGAGACAACATTCTTCCCATCCAATGTGAGGTTAGTATAAAACACCTTAACCAAGTCAGGATAAACATTACCCGTTAATTCCAGCATCTTTTTCAGTTTCTGGTGCTTCAACACAGCCCTTGTTTCTACCAGTTTTTCAGATTTCAGCCAGTTGAAATCCAGCACCTTGGGTATGTTGATCTGCTTCCTGCTTGTCTCGTGAATGTAGGCATTGATGCCTTCTTCATTTCCAGCGAACCAACCTTCTAGTACACCTTGAGAAGTGGTTTGCTTTCCCTTGCTTTTCTGTTTTTGTCTTGAAGACGAAGCCATGTTTGAACCATAAAATATTTCTTGTTTCTAATGGTGAGAATCAAAGAGAGGCAGCCAATGTGGGTAGCAAATATTCACACAGATTTATAGCAGAATAAATGAATTGATATGGCAGTTATGAGTGGATATGCATGAAGATTTTATGCTCTGATTTTGTGCAGAGAATCTTTGAAAATATGCACCAAATATTTAGGGTCACGATGCATACACTCAAACTCTTATTGAGCACCCAAACCATCAAATCGGTTACATAACCATGACCAAAACCGTCAAAGGTACAGAGGTTAATGCCCACTAAGTCAGTCAAGCAGTCAAAGATAAGAAATTCTCTTTCCTAGTCATCAATGCATATCAGTGCAGAAAATAAACACATTCAATTACGAATAAACAGATTTAATTTTTACTGCTAGGCACAATTGACATTTATAATACCCAATTCATTAAGCAGAAAATTAAACCTATCTTTGGCTAATGGTTTTGTGAACAAATCAGCAAGTTGTAAATCAGTACCAATGAACTTAATATCACATGTTCCATTAGATATGTGTTCCCTTAGAAAATGATGCCTAATTTCAATGTGTTTGGTTCTTGAATGCATGACAGGATTTTTGGTTAAGTTGATTGCACTTGTATTATCACACAGCAGAGGTATATGGTTAAGTAAGATACCAAAATCATTCAATTGTTGTCTTAGCCATATAGTTTGAGCACAGCAACTCCCTGCTGCAATGTATTCTGCTTCAGCAGTGGAAAGAGCTACACAAGCCTGCTTTTTGCATTGCCATGAGATCAAGCTTGATCCAAGCAAATGACAGGTTCCACTTGTGCTCTTCCTATCAATTTTGCAACCTGCAAAATCTGAATCAGAATATCCAGTTAAGCTTAATGAAATATTACCTGGATACCACAAGCCAACTTCTTTAGTTCCTTGCAAATACTTCAAAATCCTTTTGACAGCATTGTAGTGTGATTCTTTAGGAGCATATTGAAACCTTGCACACATGCACACTGCAAACATTATATCTGGCCTGCTGGCAGTGAGATACAACAGTGATCCTATGAGTCCTCTGTATTTGGTTTCATCAACAGAAATTCCAGCTTCATCATGATCCAAATGACAGCTTGTTGAGAAGGGTGTGCTGATTGGTTTACACTTGTCAATTTCAAATTTCTTCAGCAAATCCTTGCAATATTTAGCTTGACTTAAGAAAATGCCATCCTTGAGTTGTTTGACCTACAAGCCTAGAAAATAGTTCAACTCACCCATCATTGACATTTCAAACTCACTCTTCATGACTTTCACGAAAGCTTCACACAATTCTCCATTATTTGATCCAAAAATGATGTCATCCACATATACTTGGACTAGAATTGAGTCATCTCCTTTCTTCTTAATGAACAAGGTCTTATATGATGTGCCTCTGTCATAGCCTTGTGAGGTGAGAAAATCACTTAGCCTCTCATACCATTGCCTAGGAGCTTGCTTGAGTCCATAGAGAGCCTTTTAGAGTTTGAACACATATTCTGGATGTTGATGGTCTTCAAAACCTGGTGGTTGTGAGACAAATACCTCTTCATTTATATAGCCATTTAGAAAGGCACTTTTCACATCCATTTGAAATAGCTTGAACCCTTTGATGCAGGAGAAGGCAAGCAGCAGTCTAACAGCTTCTAACCGAGCCACTGGTGCATATGTCTCATCATAGTATATTCCTTCTTCTTGATTGTACCCTTTAGCTACAAGCCTAGCCTTGTTTCTGGTGATCACTCCATGCTCATCCATCTTGTTTCTAAATACCCATTTTGTTCCAATTACATTCATCTCAGGTATTCTAAGAACAAGAATCCAGACCTCATTAAGAGCAAATTGATTCAGTTCCTCCTGCATAGCTAAAATCCAGTTGCTGTCCTTGAGAGCTTCATTCAAATTCTTGGGTTCAACTTGAGATACAAAGGCCATTGCTTCACAGAAATTGTTCAAGGATTTTCTAGTTGACACTCCTTTCTCAATGTTCCCAATGACATTATCAAGGGTTAAGTCTCTTGGGGTTTTCCACTCTTTTGGCAAACCTGCAGCTGCGATTCTTGTACAGTATGTGTATCAGCAGTATCAAAATGAATCGATTCATTTTGATTTAAAACAGATTTAAATTCATTACTGTCAGGTTCATCAGCAGCAGTTTTAGACATACTATGATCAGTTTCATCAAAAACAACATGCATTGATTCTTCTACTATGAGCAACCTTTTATAGAAGACTCTATATGCATGACCATTCGAAGCATAACCAATGTGCACAGCTTCATCAGATTTAGCATCAAACTTACCAAGATTTTCTTTGCCATTATTCAATACAAAGCATTTACACCCAAATACCCTAAGGTGGCTTACACTAGGTTTTCTTCCCTTATACAATTCATATGGGGTTTTCTTAAGAATTGGTCTTATTAAGGTCCTATTTAAGACATAACCTGCAGTATAAACAGCATCAACCCAAAAATACTTAGGTAGCTTAGATTCATTTAACATAGTTCTAGCTAGTTCCTCTAGTGATCTATTTTTCCTTTCAACTACACCATTTTGTTGAGGTGTCCTAGAGGCTGAAAAGGTATGAGCTATCCCATGCTTCTCACAAAACCTCTCAAACTTAGCATTTTGAAACTCTCCCCCATGATCACTTCGAATAGATTTTATGCAGCAACCATTTTCATTTTGCAGAATTTTTGCTAATCTCTTAAAGGCAGAATAAGCATCATGTTTATGTGCAAGAAATAAAGTCCATGTAAATCTAGAGTAATCATCCACAACAACTAAAGCATACAAATTTCCAGCCAAGCTAGCAACTCTAGATGGACCAAATAAGTCCATATGTAACACATCCAATGGATTTTTTGTAGAGACAATATCCTTTAACTTGAAAGAGGATTTGATTTGTTTACCTTTCACACAAGCATCACAAAGCCTGTTGTTCTGAAATTTAATGTTAGGCAAACCAGAAACTAAATCTTTAGATTTCAATTTATTCAAGTGATTTGTGTGTATGTGAGCTAACCTCCTGTGCCATAACCAAGACTCATCACTTCTGGACAGCAAACACTCATTTGAAGAGTTAGTTTCCATGATATTCAGCATATATATGTTATTCACTCTCTTACCAGTAAACAGTACCTTACTAGATGAATTACTTGATATTGTGCAGCCTTTTGACTCAAAATTCACTTTGTATCCTTTATCACAAAGCTGACTTATGCTGAGAAGACTATGCTTAAGTCCTTCTACATACAACACATTCTCAATGGTTGTTGAGTTCCCTGTTCCAACAGTTCCTCTGCCCAAAATCCTCCCTCGGTTATTATCACCATAGGTTACATGTCCTTCTGCTTTGAGCTTTAAGCTGGTGAACTTTGTAAGATCTCCAGTCATATGCTTGGAACAGCCACTGTCCAAGTACCACTGGTTTTTCTTGCTGCCAATTGATTCAGAGCTTGACTCCTCATCCTTCATCATGAAGCACAAATTGTTCTCCTCATCTTCTGTTGAAGAACTGCTGGTTGAGGATGCTTCATTTTCCTCCCATGAGATGTAGGCTCTTCTTCCTTTGTTCCTTTCAAATTTCTTGCTAGCAGATTTGTCCATTGTTTGATTGTCTGGACAATCTGTTTTGATATGCCCTGTTTTGCCACATCCAAAGCAAGTATATTTAGAGGAATTTGAATCATTGGGTTTAGGATACCTTCTTTTCTGCTGGTTCCTATTTTTGCTTTTCTTCCTCAGGAATATGCTGAATCTTTTTGTAAGAAGGCTGATTGTGTCATCATCTTCAGCATCTTCTTTTTCCTCCTTGATCTCATCCAATTCAGTTGCTTTCAGTGCAAGACCTTTGGGTTTTCTCTCTGTTGTTTCCTGCTCTTTGAGTCTTTTAAGCTCTAGCTCATGCTCCATCAGCTTTCCAAACAGTGCAGCAGTTCCCAACTTTGACAGATCACGACTTTCAGAGATAGCTGTCACCTTTGGTTGCCAGCTTCTGTCGAGGCACTTCAATATCTTTATGTTGAGCTCCTCTCTGTCAAATTCTTTTCCCAAGTCAGTGAGGTGATTCACAATATGGGTGAATCTTTTCTGCACATCAGCAATGCTCTCCTCGGGTTGCATTCTGAACAGCTCATATTCTTGGATGAGTGCATGTTTCCTTGACCTTTTCACATCTTCAGTACCCTCATGAGTCACTTCTAAGACTTCCCACATCTCCTTAGTTGACTTACATTGGGATATCCTGAAGAACTCATCCATTGTCAATGCAGAGGTTATGATGTTCTTGGCCACAAGATCATGTTGAGCCTTCCTCCTTTCGGTCTCATTCCATTCTGATCTTGGCTTTACCACTTGTTCATCCTTGACAACCTGCATTGGCACATAAGGTCCATTGACCACAGCTTCCCAAATTAATGCATCAATGGATTCCATGAAAATTCTCATTCTAACTTTCCAAAATGCATAATTCATTCCATTGAACATAGGTGGTCTATTAACAGCAGATCCTTCAGCAAAAAGCACATTAAACTCAGACATTATTACAAACAAACTTGATTAAAATACAAGTCCTAGCTCTTGATACCAATTGTTGGGTTTAATAGTGCCAAAGTTCAAGAGGGGGGTGAATTGACCTTTTAAAACTTTCTCGCAGAAACAATGTTTAATCCAGTTTTACAGAAAATAAATCGATTTATGTGAAAATGAACAGATTTATTTCAGCACTGTTTTTGTTTGAAACGCTTTTAATACAACAAGGTTAACCACAAGACTATGCAGATAGATTTTCCAGATGCACACACACAGATATCAGATTGAAAAACAGTGAAACACAAAACAACAAGCTTCAATTTCAAGCAAGTGATTAAGGTTCAACTGATAGCATGCTAATTAATTGAGTGACCTTTGCAAACAACCTGTTCCAGTGGCTTTTAACAGACTATGAGTGTTCTTCTTGATGTCAAGCAATTTTCCAGAAATTAAGAACAATGAATCACAGAACAGCAAGCTTCAACTTTAAGCAATTGTTTAAGGTTCAATTAATAGCTTTGACAGTTTCTTGAGCAACCTATCACAGTCAATCTGTTCCAATGGCTTTTAGCAAATTATATATGTTCTTATCAGATTCAAACAACTTTTTCAGAAATCAAGAACAGTATGCACAGTGCCCAGAAAGAACAGATTTATTTTCAATTGAACAGATTTATTTCTTTGCTGTTTTATCAATTATGCAGAAACGAAATTGCAGAGAGTGAGAGAGAATGAACACAAGCAGTTATACTGGTTCACTCAACTGAGCTACATCCAGTCTTCACCAACAATAGGTGGAAATCACTAAAACACAGTACAACCAAGTACAATTCCCACTGTTCTTGAAACCTACAAGAACTTAGGTACTCTTGCTGAAAAAACCTATTTCAGCACACACACACCCACTCTTCAAGAACACCTATCAAGAAGAGTGTTCAACCAAACTTTTACAAGAAATGAGAAGTGAAACGACTACACCTGATTGAGGATACAAAGATCTGCCTTAAACCAGTAGGCAAGATTGCTAGAACAGTAGCAGCACCTCACACCAAGCTTTTGGAACCAAACCAAGAACAAGCACTTTGTGATTTTTGAAATCTTTGAAGAACAAATGCTAATCCTTTGTAAACACTTAACTCTCTGCTGTCAAAACTTGTTTTTACAAAAGTATGAATCGGTATTAATCTCAGAAACAAGTTTGCATTTTATAGAAAGCCAACTTATAACAGATTTTTGAAAAATAGTTAAAGCTGTTATAAAATGAACAAATTGAAAATAAAATGAACAGATTTATTTTCAAGAGCAGTTAGAGAATTTGTTAAGTGAGGAGACTTAGTCAACCATTCTGGTGCTGAGATAAAACTGAAAAACGTTTAAGCTTGACATGGCACCAGAGACAAAAAGAATCTATTCATTTACAGATGAACAGATTTATTTTTCAAAACGAAAACAGAGAAAGTTTAACTATTTAAAACTCAGTCGTTTTGAAAAAAAGAAGACTTAGTCAAAATACCTGATGCACAAAATCTAATTTTTACAAGACTTAGCCAAGGCATCAGTGTAAAAATGAATCTGTTTATTTAGAAAAGAACAGATTTATTTTTATGCAGTAAACGTGTTTTTTGTAAAACATGTGAAAAACAGTTTAAGAAAACTTATGCTTGTTCTTATCACATGGCCAGTGGTTATGAGGTGAGTTACTCAGCAAAAAGCCCACTCTTAGACAACCTCTAAGCACTACCTAAGACATACTTAAAGCAAAGCAAAAAACAAATGAAATGTACATATAAGTCTTCATCAAACACTACATATACGCCTTCATCAAACACAATCTTGAAGGGGCAGCAACCATCTTCAACAGACTTAACTATGGTGAGTATGGTGGTTTAAAAAAGCTGTATGCACTCTTCTAAGGTGCTCTAAAAGCCCTTACTTGTGTGACAAGTCAGGGTTTCTAAAGTATCCTTATTTCATCTATAAAATACATTAAGTGAAATGTAAATCCTATACAAGTTATTTCTATTATTGATACATATAGTTCATTTGTCTTTTATTCTTGTGTATTGATGGCTTTGAATGGAACTCCATCGGGTTAGTTCTCTATAGGACTCGAGGAAACGATCAAAGGGCGAACTCAATGGAATGTCTAGGTCAACTAATTGATAGACCACCACTATTCAATGGAGAAAAATACAACATGTGAAAAATCAGGATGAGCGCCTTCCTAAACTACATCGATATAGATCTAATAAAGACAAAAGACCATATATCACCATAATAAAAAAGGGACCATACGAGCTTTTCAACATATGAAATGAACACACATGAGGATGCCTTGAAAACATCCAAGTCAGATAATGAGGCAAATCTCCTTTACATACACTTTATTACGAAAGCCTATCTAAAAGAGGTTATAGTGAACATAAATATCACATATAGACTTAAGGTACTTAGAGCAAACAATTATGCTTTTGAGAAAAATAAATTCTTTTTCAACGTACGTAGACAACCTCTAGAACTCCTTCTCATAAATCCTATAAGTTTCTTCATGCACCCCTACACTTTTCTTCCTGCAACCCCACAATTTTATAAATTCCAAAACTAACCTTCACTTGTTATTTGAATTCGGGTTATTTGAATTCGGGATCTGGGAGTGTGTTACGAATTCATCAATCCGAAAGTGAATCATGTTGCTTTCTGGATGAGGGGGTGTTATGGAAACAAAGTTTGCATAAATTGTTGATTTCCAGATTACTTAATCTGAAAGCCTAATTTCTATTACAGATTGGTGGATCTGGAATGATTTTTTTCAATTATGGATTTCTGAATTCAGAATGCATATTTTGAATTATGGATTGGCGGATCCAGAATGGTTTTTTCAATTATGGATGTTCTGCATTTTTTATTTTGGATTAACACTGCCATTCATGTACTACCGGAAGCACCAATCCAAAAGATTACTATAAAATTTTACTGGAAGCGCCAATCTGAAAATTTTCCGGATTTCATAGTCCAGAATGCAAACAAAATAAGTGTACAGTTTTATCTTTGCGCAACCTTGTGGGGTGCAGAAAGAAAAATGTGGGGGTGCAGGAAGAAACTTCCTTAAAACTAACGACTTGTTTTAAGACTGTTGAGGGCTTGGGCCTGAAATATAAAATTACTATCGTTACACCTTTAAACCCAATATATATCTTAGCTCATAAAATTGAAAACTTTACTCAAGCTATCTTTTTCTGAAAACCCTTGCTCTTCTCTCATCTCAAATGGATTCAAAGATCATCATCAACACTTATCAGACTAAGTGAAAAAATTGTATGGTACTTTATTGTTGATCAAACAAAATACTTATATTTTGCCATGATATGCTATTTTTATACAACGTTTATAAGACACGACTTCTCTATATTTCATGCTTTCTTAAATTAAGTACTTAGTCCAAATCATAAGACTCTTGCAAAATATTACATTTATAAAAATTGCATTTTCTTACTTAATTTATCCAACATCTTTCTCAGTGTATTATTCTAATATCTTTTAATAATATGTTTTTAAAATACTATACAAACTCAATCTAAAATTTTGAAATAATATTATCATTGAAACTTTCTTCTTCTCGTTATCTAAATATTTCGATGACATTCCACATTAATCTTAATTATAACATTCAACGTCACATGCTATCGAAATACTTTTTCTCCTTAAAAAAATTCAATTATTTTTCTCTAGTTCTGATAACAGCATAAAACAATTATGAACAAAATAACTATAGAAAAGATTTCCCCAATATTCTAACAATAAAATAAAACAGTTAATTAAAACAAAAATAATATACTATATATAAAAGAAACTGACCTTACCTTTATTTCCAATATTTGAACTCTACACATATAATGCTTTAAATATATATTTACTCTTCAATTTTTTTTTCAAAATAAATTTTGTTTACATATATCTCACACGTTTAAAAAAAAATAAATAAATAAATAAATACTAAAAAATTATATTTGATAATCACCCATCTAACAACCTCTTAGAACTTTGAAGAGAAAGACGTTACTAGTACTCACGTAATATTGAAGTAAAATCTCTATATTAAATACTTACACTAATCTTCTCATCATCACTCTCTCACAACTATTTAGCCTTGAGTGCAAATTATATATAATTTTTTTCTTGACTAGTGAAAACATATTATTTGAACACAAACAAAAAAAATGTACTTTATTAACTTTGGGGATCAAAATATTTTTATTTTATTTTATAAAAGCTCTAATGTTAAGCATCACTATGAAACTTGACATCTCAACTAGGTTGACATCTCAAGTAACAACAATCATCTGTCACCACATAAAAAAAATATTATTAAAAGAAAAGAAAAGAAAGGAAATACCAGAAAATATGGGGGGACTAGACCAAAACTCATATATTAACAAAAACTATAAAGGTAAGAGTACCCATATATTAAGGTACGCTTTAATCAACTTTCACTATACACTATTTATACTGAGTACTTACTTGATCGTTGGAGTACCTTTTTTATGTCAACCCCGATCGAGCACCAACAATTAAAGGAGGAGACTTGAAGAGAGGAGCGCGGAGGCAACCGACACATAATCAATTATATAACCAGTTCCAAGTACTATCTAGACCCCTCTTTGTCCATACAAGTACAAAAACGGTACATAGGTAATTTATACCTATTAATAAAGAACTCTAAGAAAAGACTAGATAGAAGCCAATTATACCAATGAAAATACTCTATGAATAAAGCCTAAGTTAGCAAGCTTATCAACACATTCATTCCCTTCACGAAAAATGTGAGAAACCCTAAACCTAATTTTCTCATAGTAGTTAAGACAAATGTTCCATCTATTACAAAGCATCTAAAGAACATTAGTCCTAGCAGTAAATGCAACACAAACCAAGATAGAATCAAAGTCAAGCCATAAACTAGTAAGACCCATCTTTTGAGCTTGTTTAATAACATGTATAACTCCATAAAACTCAGCAACCAAAGCAGTATGAACATCAAGGAAAACAGATAAACCACCAATAAATTCTTCCATAGTTCCACGAAAAATACCGCCTCAAGTAGCAATACTAGAAGAGCCCCTAACAACACCATCAATTTTTATTTTAACCCAACCTGGAGAAGGAAGCTCCCATGAAACAGGAAAAGGAGATAGAACTTTACTACTACGAGTATTAATACCAAAAAACTTAAGCACATTGAAATCAAACATATCATTTCACATATAACTTTTAGACGAATTATCCATTAGACAAGTGAGATCTTTAATGATCGAAATGTCTCTAGAAACATCAATTTTAACCTGAAATCTAGAATAATTCCTCATACGCCATATCATCCCACTAGAAAAAGTTATCACGACAAGTTTAATCAAATTAACCAAAGGACTATCATCACTCTTCATAAAAGAAAGGAGATCATCAACATTAGAGAAATGAGAAGTAAGGAAATTTTTTCGAATCCAACTCCAAATATACATAACATTAGGACATTCAAAAAAAAAATGGTTAATAATTTCCTCCTGCTTTTCACAAAGTGTACACATAGAACATATATGCAAACCTCTATATTGAATACGTTGATCTGTAGGTAGTCGCCCATGATAAACTTTCTAGAGAACTAGAGTTTTGGAAGGAGGCATATATGAAGACCAAATGAGTTTACCCCTAACCACAGGGAGTTCCAGCATCCAAGAAAAAAGTCCTAGCCAACTTAAGAGTGAAACACCCAAAATCTTCCAGAATCTAATTAGGAATATCCTGTTTCTACCTAATCATGATATGTTCAAAAAAATGAGGCATCTGCCGTAATAGCAAGGGAATACTCCAATCACTATCAGTCCAAAATTGAGAAACTGTACCAGAGATTCTAGAACCATCAGGTACCTTTATAATGATTGATAAAGAAGGAGTGAAGCACCATTAATCATTCCAAAAATTAATAAAAGTACCTATACCAACAATCCAAGAAGTATGTTCAAGAATAATGTCATAAAACTATTTAATCTCATGCCAAATAGAGGAGGATCTATAAACCATTCTAACCTGATACTTTGATTTTAGAACTCTAGCTTTCAAGAGAGGAGACTAAGGCTTGTTACTATAAGCAAAATTCCAAGTAAGCTTAAGAAGATACACATTATTTTCATGATGGAGATTAATAATCTTCAATCCTCCATTCTCAAGAGGAGAACAGATCTTATCCCAATTAATTGTAGCTATGCCTTTTTTCATAACATCACTAGTCCAAATAAAATTTTGGCTCCATTGCTCAACTTGCTTAAGAATAGAAACCAACCATTTATATATGTTAAAACTATAAGCTAGAAAACTACTAATCACCGTATTAACCAACTAGATTTGACCCATAATGCTAACATACTTGGTTAGATGACTTTTGTGGAGGGATCTTAGTTTCTTCACTGAGCCTTGGAGTATTTTGGGAGATTTCAATGTTGTACTCTCGGCTGAAGACTGGAAAGGGGGGTTGCTCTTAATCAGGTTTCTTGTAATGAATTTCTTGATTGGATTAATAATAATGACCTTACTAGTATGTCTTTCTCTGGTCCTTGTTATACTTGGTGTAATGGAAGGAAAGGGTCACAAAGAATTGATAGAAAACTGGATAGGGCTTTATGTATTGAAGAGTGTTTGGATGAATGAGACTCTTGTACTTACCAGATTCTTGTTAAAAATTGTTCTGACCACTCCCTTATTCTTGCTAGTCTTTTTACTAATTGTTTACGAAAGGTTAGCAATTTTTTTTTCTTTACTATGTGGCCTCAAGATAGTTTGTGTATGAAGTTTATTCATGATTCTTGGAATAATATGATTGTTAGTTGTCCTATGTTTATTTTGCAACATAAATTAAAAAGGTTGAAAACTGAGCTCCGAAGCCGGAATAAAATTCTTTTGGTAATGTTCAAAATGAAATGCTTCTTAAGCAGACCTCCCTCCTTACTATTCAACAAAGCTTAGAGACTGTTGGTTTTTCTGTTCTTGATGCGCTTATTTGTCAAGAAAAGATTGCTAAGGAGGAGTTTGATCATGCTCTTCACTGTCAATACTTATTTTGGAAAGAGAGGGTCAAGATGTTATGGTTTAAAGATGGGGATTGAAACACTGATTTTTTCCATGTTGTGGTTAAAAGGCGTAATAATTCCAGTGGGATTCATAGATTACAGGCTAATAATGATGTTATTGAAGATTCTAAACTCATTGAGGATCATATTTTGGAATTTTATAGAAATATTTATGCTGAGTCTAATTCTAATGGTCTGAATACTGGTAGTATGGAAGAGTTTATTGGTTCCTATATCCTTGAAATAGTTTATTCTGAGGAGAATATTATGTTGACTAAAATCCCGAATTATTTGAAAATAAAAAATGAAGTTTTTAATCTTAATGGTAATAGTGCTCCTGGTCCAAATGGTTTTGGTGATGTTTTATCATTTTTTTATCATTGGTGATGTTCAACAATTTTTTAAACAAAATTAGATTCTTCCTGGAATGAACAATAATGTGGTTTCCCTAACTCCTTAGACTCCGGGTGCGGATTCCGTTAAAGATTTCAGACCAATTGTTGTCACTAATTTCAAATTTAAGATCATCTCCAAAATATTGGCGGATAGGCTTGCTATTGTGGCTGCTAGAATCATTTCTCCAAATCAATATGGTTTTGTGCATGGTAGACAGATTCACCATTGTATTGGTGTTGCTTATAAAGCTATTAACATGTTTTCTAAAAAGGTTAGAGGAGGTAATGTGGCTTACAAAGTTGATATTTATAAAGCACTTGACACTCTAAGTTGGAAGTTCGTATTGTTAGTTTTAACACGCTTTGGTTTTCATTACTCATTTGTCAGTTGGATTAGTACAATCTTTCGTTCAGCTATGCTTTCTATCAGGATAAATGACAGTATGGTGAGTTTTTTTTTCCTTATAGTAGAGGTATGAGAGAGGGTGATCCTTTATCTCCCTTACTTTTTTGCCTCGCAGATGAGGTTCTAAGTAGAGGCATCCCTACAGGTTACATCACTCCCTATCACATTTTATATGCTGATGACATCTTTGTTTTGTATGACAGATAATAAATCTCTTAGAAATTTGAGTATCTTCCTCAAAATATATGGTGATTTTTATGGTCAATATGTTAATAATTCTAAAAGTAGCTTTTTCACCAGGGATACTTCTGCAAGATTTGTTACCAAAGTTCAACGTCTTCTTTCTTGCGGTCATTGGGCTTTACTTTTTAGTTATTTAAGGGTGCCTATCTTTATTGGTGTTCCAAAGTGTCGATTTCTTCAACCTTTGGTTGATAAAGTCAAATTGAAGCTAACATTTTGGAAAGAGAAATCTCTTAGAATGATGGGTCAGATCCAATTGGTTAATACGGTGATTATTGGTTCTCTAACTTATAGTTTTAACATATATAAATGGCGGTTTCTATTCTTAAGCAAGTTGAGCAGTGAAACAGAAATTTTATTTGGACTGGTGATGTTATAAAAAAAAGGCATAACTATAGTTCATTGAGCTAAGATCTTTTCTCCTCGAGAATGGAGGATTGACTATTATTAATCTCTATCATGAAAATAATGTGTATCTTAAGCTTACTTAAAATTTTGCTTATAATAACAAACCTTGGTCTCTCCTCTTCTATCCATCATCTTTTTTTTTTATCAAAAAAATAAAAATAAATGATAAATATTTTATGAATTTTTCAAACCTTTTATAAAAAATAGGTTATGATTTCTGATTTACACCGTCATTTTCTCATCTTCAATAACATTGTTAGATTAGACTTGATTATTATTTTCAACAATTTCTCCAGTTATTGATAAACATTTAGCTGTTGTGACTTTAAAAATATTATTATATTTAATCATATTTTTTAAAAGAAGAATTCAATTTTTATGCAAAGTCATGAATAAATATCCAATACATTTTTTTCTAAATATTATTTTTAAGTAATTATTGTAAAAGTTAATTAATTTTATAGATTGTGATTAGATTAATATAATAAAACTTCTACGTTGACAACTAATTTAAATTAAATTCTAAAGTTAAAGTAGTTTTTCACCTAATAGTTGAATTCAAGTGAAATATTCTACTACCAATTCATCGAATTTTAGTTATCTTTTTCATTCAATTCATTTGCTGCAAATTTCACTTTTTTTTATTAGACTTGATTTTGATTAAACCCAATTATTGAATTTCTTTAAATTAGAAACAGATTCAATTTTTTTTTATCCAAATTGGTACGAACATGAAAACGGATTAGATCATATATAGTTGTAAGATAACAAAAAAAATAAAAAAGATAAAATTAAATTTACATAAATTAAAATTAGATTATACATAAGTTATTAAAATAGTTTTTCTAATTTATATTTTTTCTATTTATGAAAATAGTTATTGAAACATACCTATATAGTACAAAACCATCATAATAACTTGTGTGATAAATATCACAAAAGATTCTATAATATATGTATAAAGGGATTTAAAACAAGTTTAAATTAACCAAAGATACAATAACATCAAATTTTTTAATACATTTATAAAATTTGGTTGTTGATAATGCCATGGCTTAGGATAAAAAGAAATCAGATATAACTTGGGATGAAAAGAGAAAAAGTAGTAACTATTGAGTCACAATTCGTGAAGAAGAAGGTAAAAAAGAAGAAAGCTCCATTAAAAACAAAGGGAAAATTAAGAAGTTTCTGAGGCACAATGTTCTTGCAACAAATGATTATTAGTGTGACTTCAAATGCAGGGAAGTTTCATTAGGAAAACCCTTTCCCTATTCATATGAGCTTATTTTCAACCCTTACAAAAAAGAATAGAAAATGAAAAGATATAAAGTAACCCTAATCAAGTTTTTCAAAGAAAAGTTGTTGCAAGGCTCTAATCAATTTAAACTTTTATTAGATACCCCTTGACATAAGGAGAACAATTTGTTGAAAAAGGTGATAATCTTGTGCACTTGACTTTTTCTTTTGACATGTAACTAAATTACCAAACATTGAAACCAATAGAAGAAATCATCATCTTTGACAGCTGACACACTACTATCTTACTCATTATTCACTGGCCCTCATTTCAAAATAAGCAATTTTCATGATATTTCTTTCCAAAAATTTGTTTTCACATTCCAATAATATAATCTTATACATTAGAGAAAGAATAATTCTGAATGTAAAATCTTTTATTTCAATTACCAAATCTAGAATTTACAAAAGGGTTTCAAGTGAATCAATATTTTATTAATAATAAAAATTAGTTTAGATATCAAAAATTTTGTGTTTAAAGTAATATCTAATTTAGTCAATATAATAATTAATTATATTTATTTTTAAAATTATTTTTTATTTAATAATTTTTTAAATAATTTTATATTACCTATTGATTATTTTAAAGAAATGTAAGCTGAAACGATTGAATACAAAAAGTTTATATTACCACTTAATTATTACTATTAATAAATTTTATCACTAAACATTACAAGAAAATCAAGTTTAACAACAAAAAATAATTAGTTGTCATAGTGACTAGATTAGAGATAATTTTAGGGACTAAAAAAAATTTTGGTTTCTAAATTAGTTTCTATTATTGTTAAATGGTTTCTAAATTGGTATCTAATTAACCACCAATGTTTTTACTACCAAATTTAGAATCTAAATAATTGGTAGTTAAAACCTTTGTAGTTAATTAGATACCAATTTAGAAATTGTTTAATAATAATAGAAATTAATTTAGAAATATTTTTTTTTTAGTTTCTAAAATGGTTTCTAATATAGTTACTATAATAACTAATTTTCTTTTTCTTCTAAAATTAGTTTCTATTTCATGATTTTCTTGTAGTGAAAGTTTTTAGATGCAATTTATAATTAAATTTATAACTTTTATATATGATACAAATATCTTAAATAAAGTTAAAAAAAAAGTGAATAAAGTAACGTTATTTTATTATATTTTTTCAAAACCACATCGTTTTCATTTAGATAATTTTTCATGACATGTATGGGTGGGTACACATACTTGACCATTTAAGATTGTATTTTCAACTATTAAAATAAGTATAATCCATTAAATTAATGAGTATAATTTTATATTTGTATTTGGTAAAAAATGCAAATAAGCATACCAATCTACGCAGCAATTTTTTTAAAGTTTATAAAAACTGAAATATATATATATATATATATATATTAAACTAAAATGTATCAAGTTAAAATATCAGGATTTATAACAATAAAATTCAATCATTCTAAATTAAAAATACATTTAGTTAAACTTTCAAGTAAGTTCATGAACTCACAAATTGTGAATAAGTTTGTAAATTTCACGAATCAAACCCTAATTTTCTTAAATGTTTTTATGAAAATAGATACATTATTCACAAGGTTGATGGAGTTGAGTTTATCTACATACCCCTAACGAAACAATATAAAATAATTAAAGCATAGTGTGAAAAAAAAACTATGGAGATAAAATTAGTAAAATAATAATATTTTACTAGTGAAATATTTAATTAATTTTTTTTTTCAAAGGGAATGATTGTTAGAGGACAATTTTAGTTTTGGAGCACATATGACATTTCAACAACCTCATATGGTAATAGAAATTTAAACCAAAAAAATGTATGATGGGCTCATGTGTTGAACCTTTGTGTGATGGACCCATTAGGTTTTATGATGATCCAATGGTGGTTGTGATTTAATTCTTGTGTCTATATAATAAGGACAAACTATGAACCAACATTGCAGATTAGTTTAACTAATGCAATCAAGAATGTCAATAATTTAAAAGGGCAATGATATATACTTGCATACTCATCACTCACCAAAGTTCAATCACAAGGCATAGTAATTTCATTTTAACTATGTGCAACTTCTCACATAACTTAATCATAATTACTTATTGAGTAACTTGCTTTATTTCCTTTTCTAATGACAAAATAATTTATTGGGTAACTTTTAACTACACATCTAAAATGTGAATCTCTTTTCACTTTAAAAATATGAAATGTGGTTCTTATCCCCATTTTATGGTAAAAGTTGCCAAGAATGTGCAAACAAAGCTCAATAAGAGAGTGTGAATTGAACAAGGTGAAAATAGAGTATAAGAGGTGTTATCTAAAAGATTCAAATCAATTTGAATATTATTCTCTTTCCTTTAATCTTGAAAATATGAAATGTGGCCATTCCCCAATCTTAGGGTAAAAAAAAAAAAAATCTATTGAGAAAGTATATAGATTGAAGGGGATATGAACATCAACCATAACATATATGATTTCAAAGATTCAAAACAATTTATTTAAATTAACTCATCCTCATCTTATTCTATTTTATATATTATATACACTTTAACTTATATGGTAGTTGTGAGACTTTATACTTTATCATAAAAGTATTCAAATAATTCAATAATCAATTTTAGTTCGAATGGTTTGTAGAGGAAACTACCTTCTCTATCGTTTAGTTTTAATTTTGTTTTTTAATATTATAGTTATAAAATTTTAGTTTTTAAAGTTTCAATTGCACAGATTGGCTTATTAAGCATAGACAACTTTTTCTATAACACATAAAATACATTTTGAAACAAAGTTTTTATAATATAATTTATAGAACAAACGTTTCATACTTTTAGGAGAGAATTGAATCTAAGTCCATTAAGTACATGAAAATGAAAGGAGTTCTAATCACTTTTGACTAATTTTAATATAAAATATATGTAAGCTAAATTTTATTTATTTTATTTGTATGAAAAAAAAAATCTTCTAAATTTTACAAACATATGACAAATTAATGTCACACTAATTAATGTTTCAAAGGTCAAAAAGTTTAAAATCTCACCCACTACATAATTTTTCACTTTAAACCACACTGATATAAAAAAGTGTTGTCTAAAATAGGTATAGGCAACAATTTTTTATTGTCCTCCACGTAGTAAGATTTATTTATCTCTTACTCAAAATAGTTGAAAAAAATGTTGCCTATTCATTTTAGACAACAATTATAAAACGTAGATTGACATTAAAATATTACGAATACTTTAAATAACAATTTTCAAAATGTAGGTGCTTTAAATAATATTTTAGAACATGTTTTTTTAACTTGTAGTTGCTTTAAATAATATTTAGACTATATTTATTAGGTGTAACTTTAATATTTCATATAACATTCACTTTTCAATAATTTTCACATGCTGATTTCCAAAACTTTTATACCACTAATTTTCACAAGTTGATTTCAAAACTTTTAAACAAATTCCAAAACTTTACATTAGCCAAAACAGAATCCAACCTTAATTTGAAAAACCTTATGTGTCCCAATTTTCCTAAATGTCACGGTTCTTCCTTTGAAACTACATAAACCAAATAGCGTCAACTTTTGAAATATGAAAAATCAAGAACAAGCTCACACCTACTCGTGCTCGTGGTTCTTCTTCCGTTTTTTCTTCCAACTTACGTGTTACTCATGCTCGGTAGTTGTGGTTATTTCACCTATGATTCATTTTTCTTTGATTTTGTTCTTCTACGATTCTTCTAAAAAAACAAGGTTAGGGTTCTCTTGTAATTTCTATTCCATCTTCTTGCACTCTGTTCCTCAATAAGTTGTGGTCTATGATTCTATATTATTGTACTGCTGTCATGTTTCAGGTAGTGGGAGTTCTGGAGCTAGATGGCCTCGGTGACAATAACTCAAGGTAAGTTAAGGGCAAAAATTTAGGAGTTGTTTGCATTTTTTTTTTATGATACTATTGCATATTATTAAAATGTGTAATTCTTTAAATAGAATGATGCTTGTTTCTTTTAAAACAGAGAATTAATCTATTTATGAGTCTGTGACTTGGGGAGACAACAAATACTATTTTGTTCTAAGCATTTTATCAATTTTTAATTGTGCCTAACTTGAATCGTGCCTTTAGAAATTTCAATGAATTGTGCCTAACTTGAGTACCTATGCGTGTATCCCATTTTATTGTTAATTGATTTGGTTTTATACAATTGTATTTGGTGGTTTTATCTCTTCTATTGTTGCCTATAAACGTTTTAAAAGACAGACAACATGTAAATAAGTGTTGTCTTTACCAATGATAACATTTGAAAAAAGTTGCGTAAATAATAGGCAACACGCCTAAACATTATGAGAAAAAACAAACGTTCCTATAGTTTTTCTGAAAAACGTTGCCTATTCTACCAATATAAGGCAACGACTGCAACAAAGCGTTGCCTAAACCTAAACTCACGACTGCATATTCTATGCTTAAAAAAGCGTTGTCTAAAGTTAAGGCAACGTTTTTCTTACTTGAAAAATCTTTTAGATGTTGTCTAAAGTATAAAATAGTGTAGTAATAGCACGTATAGAAATTTAATTTAGACAATCAGATAAAAACACTAAAACACATAATCCCATATTTATTATTTTCCAAAATGAACAATTAACTCTTAGCATTATTCCATTCAATTATGACTTGCTTCATTCCATATTTCATATCCAAAATCATAATATCATGACTATATAAGTCAGTTCAAATAAATATTTAATACAAAAGATAAGCAATAATAGAAGGTTTGTGTTCAAAGTTGTAATGAACTTCAATAATAAGCAACTAATGGTGAATCACGTGCAAAACATAGCTGTGTAGACTTCCCTATCACTCTAAAACTACAATTTAGCATATATATATATATATATGATTATAAGGTGTGCATATATTTCATAAAGGACACGTTGCTTTCTGCAAGACACTATTTGATTCAGTCATAAAAAGTAGCATAAATTCATGCATTGGTTATCTTTATTCTCTGTGGTCCACTACTTATATACCTTATTTTACTATGCATTTTCCACACTCATCTTTTGCTTTATTCTATTCTCACCACACAATGGGAAGAAAACAGTGTTACATGCTTTGAAATGTGACAATTCTGAAATAGTAAAAACTTCTCCATAAAGTTCACGGGGGAGACAAAAAGAATGCCATGAAGTTTTTTTAAAAAGTTAATTAAATTTAAATAAGTTGTAAATTTATATATTTTAAATTAATTTATTATTAAAAATTCATTCTAATTAATATTTAAAATACTTTTTTTTATATTTCTTGTTTTATTTTATTATTGATGTATTTTTTCTTTCTGTTTTTAATTCGTGAATCAACTTGTATTTTTTTAATTTGTTTTAATTTGTGGCCAACTCATTCTTAAATAAGAAAAAAATTAATTAATCAACAAGTTAAAAAAGATTAAAGAGAGAAATGAGTTTATTGGTAGAAAGCTGAAATAACGATTTTATATAAAAAATGTACTTAAATAAAAATAAAAATATTTTAAATACTTAATATAATAATTCTTTTAATAAAAATTCAATTAAAAATATCAAAATTTGTAAAATAGTTAAAATTTAATTAGAAAAGTTATAAATTTCAATTTCATAGAAATATGGATAATTTGGTGTATGCAAAAGTAGAATCAATGATAAATCAAGGTTCGAAATATTATATTAAGTATTTAATGATATCTTATTTACAATTATTTGTAGAAGAAGGCATGTAAATAAATAAACCTACACATTATTGTATACATGCACAAATAGTACAAAGTATATACCCGGGTGGAAAGTGTTAATATTATAAATACTGATTTTGTTGTTAAATAACCTGCATTAAAAAATTATTATTCATATTTAATTATTTTTTGTTGTTTAAAGTAATTTTAGTATAAGATGGAAGTTTCAATAAAATATATGTGAGTGACCCATACTTCTTAAATAAAACAAAGATCATATCAAATATGATAATCTATTTATTAAATATTTGGACAAAAATTAATCATAAAAATGTTTTATCATAATTATAAAACAATATTAAAATTAAAACATTATAGACTCACGTGATAGACAAATGATTTGTCTTTTAGCATCTTGAGTTTCTACAAATCTATATGATTGAAGACAAAAACACTAGACAACACACTCAAGTCCATTGAATCACACTGGTGTGCCATTAAAATATTTTCTCATAATTGAAAGGGTTTCTCTAGGAACCCTAAATAATATGTATAGGGTTATGGGTGTTTGTTACATATTATGATTTTCCATATCCTATGACCTCTCTCAAGTCATTGCCACTGCCATTAAATAGAATTTGTACCAAGAAATAATGCATGTTCTATTTATAACACTTACAACAAAATTATTAAATAATAATTAAATTTAAAAATAAAAAATAAAATAATTAAATTAAATATTACTGGACAGGAATGCTCGGAACTTCAATCCAAGTTATTAATTGTGGTGAGTTCGACTTTAAACCCAGAAACGGATCATGAATTTGGCCTAGTTTTGATGGTATAAGTTTAGTAAAAGACCATAAGATATTAAGTTTGATTGTAAGACATGCGAGATATATATATATATATATATATATATATATATATATATATAAATAAAGTGATTCGTTAAATATATGTGAATATAAAAGCTGTTGGTTAAATTCTAAACTAAAACTAATTATATTATTTTGTATGTTTTTACTGACTTGATTGTCGGGGTGTGATCAACAGGTAAAATTCCCTTTGTCTCAATGGAGCTTGCTCATCCAGTTAATCTTACGAGAACAATTTTAAAAGTTAAAATATTTAAATTAATTTTTATAAATTTTTTAAAGATTAATTTAAAATATTAATATTTAACATAGTATTTAATTTATAAAATATAATAACTAATTATTTTATTCTATTTTTTATGTAATAATTTTTTTTAGTGTAACTTAGATAATACTAACATTACTAGAAAATATTTAAATTTTTTTATCAAAGCAATGTATATAACTAAAACTAAAATGTGTTTCCAACTAATGTCATAATGTAAAAAGCACATTTCATAAAAATATATATAATTTTTAAATAATAAAATTTGATAATTATAAATTGAAAGACATCCATTTATAAATATAAACGCGATTTGATAAATACAATGTTAAAATTATTTATTTCATAAAAAAAAATTCCCTTTCAAATTATAATCTGATGCAACGTGCAGACATATCAATACTCAACTTTTTATTTCTTTCTCGTTAAAAGAATTACAAAATATATATTCAAAGTCATTGATGCAAATAAATAAAGAGAAAAGTTAAATCTTTTATAAAATTATAAAATGTTTTATAAAAATAATCATCATACTTTTAAGAGTTAGAGAAGAATGAGAGGAATAGTTCTAATGTTAGTGTATGAAGGTAGAGATACTTTTAATTCAGAAGTGAAAAATCTTTCTAGAATCTGATTTTATTGACTCACTTTTTTACAACCAAATTCTGTATATTGGGGTGAGTTGGTGGAGAAGTCTATTCAAGCATGTTATAATGATGTGCATCAATAGTGGGAAGCATAAGATAATGTTTACCATGTAAATCTAGCACAAATCCTCTTTTTCTCTCAGTACATATATGTATAAATTTTAACCTCTCACATTGAAATCTGACAAACTTTAGCTCTGCAATTCCACATTCTCAAAAAGCCTGTCCAAGTGAACCCCACAAGTTTGAAATCTCATTTAATGCCTTATTTCCACTTCCATTTATTATCTCTAAGATCTTCAGGACTTAGTACCAACAATCAATTTTTCCATGCAACAACCTTAAGAAAATGTCAGTTTAATCTGAAATGAAATGTATACTTTAGGAGGGTTAAAGTTTAAACCCTTTCTCTTCTGATGAGCTTTATCTGACCTCATGTTGATCTCATATTTTTCCTGAATTGGTTGGAACTTTTTTTGTTGTACTGTCTAGATAAGAGTGCTCTCTGCTCAGAATCCTCTCTCACATGCACATAGCAGAACACCCTTGAAAAAAGAGAGGATAAGCTTTTTAGTTCATGGAAAATCATATTCAGTTTTTCTTTAGAATATTATCATTTGTTTGCTTCCTTATATCTTCTGGCATTGGAGTTTGAGTTTGACAACCTTTTCATATTTTCACCAAAAAGAAAGAACTAGGAAGAATGGGAGTTCAGCAAAAGCTCATTTCTTTCCTCTTTCATGCTTCTATTGTATTCATCATGTTTCCCCTTGTTAGCTCATCCCAAGAGCACCAGCAAATTACAAGCAGCCCTTCAAGAACCAAAGATAACAACCACATTAAGGTAAGGTATTCCATCTATATTGCATATTCTGAACTTTTATTCAATAAAGTTGGCAGCGGCATCTGTTCATTCTGCCCCCTTGCCTAATTTCCAATCTTACACCTTAAATCCTTTGTTTAATAAATGTGAGTTTTGTCTCTGAAGCTAAACTTGTTTGTGATTGGTTAAGATGAGTCCAAGACTTCAGTTTGAGATTACATTACATGGCTTTCTCCTGTGGGCTTCAATGGGATTCTTGATGCCTGTTGGTATACTTGCAATTAGACTATCAAACAAAGAGGAGAACCCAAGAAGGCATAGAATTGTGTTCTATGTTCATTCAGTTTTACAGGCAAGTATATCCAAGTCTATATTACTTCACAATTCCAAATCAGATGTAATAATTGATTGTGTATACTGTAAGTTCTTTTACTTGAAAACCAATGATCTACACAAACAAAGAACAAGAATTAATGGCAGTAAACAGGACAGGTCTAGAAAATAAGTGCTGTGAAAAGGGCCAAAAAAGTTGTAAATAGTATTTTCAAAATGGTCTATCTACTTTTATAGGATGCATAAGCATAATTCTAGTACTGGTTGAAATTTGTAGGAAAAGGTTTCAGGAATTATTTTTCACCAAATAGCTTATACTATTATTATTTCATTCACAGTTCAGAAGCCATGAGGAAAAGTTTTAAAATATTGAGAAGTTGAATGAGATTGTGTTTCTTTGATTGCAGTTCAGACACAGTATCGTTAAGTTAGTAATGCACCCATATAGGATCTATATGTCTATATGAATTGAAGGGGATATATAAAATGAATTCAAAACTGATTTGGCCCTGTTTAACCTCTAACTTTATATGTAATTCATACCTAAATTTAAAGCATTTTGTCCATTAGTGAATGATTAAAGTTAGTAAATAATTTTAAGAATAGATAAGAGTGAGCAGTGTTTTAGATTAGAATACAATAAACAACTTTATGAAGAGAGTAGTTAAAATTTTAGAAGAGCAAAACCCTGGCCAACCTTTGGATCTGTTAATGGTTTTAAATTAGTTTTATAAGGTTAGTTGTAGCACTGATTTACTTTTAATGATGATGAAGTGAAGCTAAAAGTAGCAAGATTCAGAACTTTAGCTATTTTTTTAGCCTAAAAGCTTGTTAGTATCTAATGAGATTATGCATTGGTGATTACCTCCTAGTTTAGTGACAAGGACTATAATGGATACTTTGAGGACAAGAAAGGCATTTTATTAAATAATCTACCAAGCTTTCTTCATCTCATCTGTGAAACACAGCCTGTGAAGAAAACAACAAAATTATGCTGTTGGCTCTTCTTGATACTACCAAGTCATGGCTATGATGAAGGCCAGAAGTTAATGTAGATCATCATTAACAGAAATAACTAACTTGTCTAAAGTGCTTTTTTCATTGATGCCATTTTCCTTTTTAACATGATATATACTTTTGAATTTCTATTCACAGATGATTGCTGTGCTCCTTGCCACAGTTGGAGCAATCATGTCCATAAAAAATTTCAACAACCTCTTCAACAATAGTCATCAAAGATTAGGAGTTGCACTATATGGCATTATCTGGCTCCAAGTTTTACTTGGCCTTTTTCGACCACAGAGGTAAAACTACCGAAATTCCCTTTCATTGAGAAAATGTGTATCCATGCACATACCATTGAATAATTTCATTTCCATTTACTTAGGTAAAATGTGTTTTAGGTTACTCATGTTTTAGTCAAAATTGGTTTGTCAGTACACTACATTTTAAAATTGGTGGTTTTGGTCTTCTGCATTTTTCTGAAATGTGATCAATTTAATCCTAAGGACAAAGTATGAAATCCACCACATTTTAGAAATACAATGACTAAAACATCTCCTTTTTAACATGAAAGGACTAAAACTATTTTTTATCAAATTTCGAGAGACCTAATAGAACATAGTTTATCCTTTAAATATCTTAAAAAAATAAGTGTAGAGTTTAAATATCTTAAAAGATAAGTATTCAACCTTACAAAATCAGCAAAAAGTTAAGGTTATTAGATTTTTTATGTTCTATGTTTATACCTTTAATCTAGAAAGTACATTTATTTAAGCACTTTATAGATTCTCTTCTATACAATTCATATTTTTAATGATAGTTTTAGCATTGTTAATAGAACATGATGAATAGGATGTTGTTATTGTTCTTCACAGGGGATCCAAAAGAAGTGTGTGGTTCTTTGCACATTGGATACTTGGAACTGCAGTCACATTCCTGGGTGTCCTGAATGTATATGTTGGATTAGGAGCCTACCACCAAAAAACATCAAAAGGCATAAAAATTTGGAACATACTTTTCACTCTTCAGATATCTTTGATTGTGTTTTTCTACCTTTTTCAAGAAAAATGGATCTATATACAAAATCAAGGAGTGGTTTTGGGCAATGAAATGATGACTTCCATTTGTCAAGAAATTGGACCTAGTGAAAAGGATGAGAAGGTATTGAAAGGTGACACTTGTTGAGGAACATGAATCAATGCCTCACCATAATTGACCCTGACTTTTACATAGGATACAAGTGTTTAAAGCATATAGAGAGTACTGGTGAATTTGAATTTCATGCAGGTGATGAGAAATAATTTCGATTGTTTTTGT